>NW_010417973.1:21230-26211 GCF_000710305.1 Buceros rhinoceros silvestris | reverse complement strand
ACAGAGTTTTCAACAATAGCCAAGATTTATTATATTGAAAATTTTTTTCCAACATAGATACAAACTACAGTAATGTGTTTCTCTTCCAATTCAGCCACAGCTGAACATTTTATTGAACCATTACAGTAAGAAAAGAAGCTTTCACAACAACTTTTAAAAAGATCTCTTCTTTTGGGATCAAACAGATATATTATTAAAGTAATATGGTAGGAGGAATCAATCATTGGACTAAGTGATGTCAAAGATTACTGAACAATTAAATCCGATTACTAATTTTGATGTATTGATGAGAATGTTAGAATGGAGTAATCAGAAAAATATACTGAAGACAAATGTTCATGAAACCATTCTTTAAGTCTTCACACTCCCTCCGCCCTGGATTTAATATATCTAAAAGTGTAAACAACCTTCTACATCAATATTTAGGAAAGTTTTTTTTATGGGCAATGCAATTTAGTTTTTAATAAATATATTACTACCCATACGTACTATTTAATAAAAGTTCTCTTTTGTTTATTTGGAGTTTTTTTGCTATAAAGAATGGGGAACAGGGGAAAAAACACAGTGACACCTTCGTTAGCTTCTGTTGTAAAAGGGAATCTAGCAATCGTCAACAAAGCCAGCATTTTGAGATCCTCCCCCACCCTCACCAGTTTAATCACATGACAAATTAATAGTCTTTTCAAAGAGTACACTGAAATAAGATAGCCCTATACATTCTGTTTGGAAGCAGCTGGCTGGTCAAATGGCACATGCACAGCCCATGACTAGTCCCAGCAAGGGCTGATCTTTTTTTATATTCCCATTAGGCAAAGGATGAGGAGGTAAGGCTGCAGTTGGTGCTTTGAAAGAAATCTCGTTAGGGGTTAAAAAGAAAAATTTCAAAGTATGAAGGTATTATGATGGAACACACTATTTTCTAAGTAGGTTTCTAGCAACCTCAGATGAACCTTCCCAATTATCCCCTTATAGAAAGCAAAATATTTTTGTAGCCATACTGTAGTATTTACAAGCAAATAATCTTCAATATTTACATAAGCCATTTTTAAAGCCTCTCCTTGTAAATCACAACTGACTCCAGTATTTGGTTTTATCTTTTTTTTTTTAATTATTATTATTATTATTAAACTTTGCTCCATAGAAACATCAGCAATTCTGCTTGGTGGAACGGGGTAAGAATTTCACACAAAGCGCCCTCACTGCAGAGGCAGGGATGACAGGGGTTGTTAAATATGCATTTTCTCACCCTAAAGGTATCTCACTGGAACAGCCAGAGCACAAGAAAAAGTAATGGTCTCTTGGCAGCACATATAAGCTGCCATTATTGTGATGAAACATTAAACCACAAGCAGCCTCCAGAGAGAGTCGTGCTTATGTATAGAAGCATGTTTCTTCAAGTATTTTAACTTAAATAGATACTGAAGTCAAAAGAATTGAAGTAATTTTAAAAATTGCCTTCTAAGTCTGCTTTCACTTCTTTTGTATGTATATTACAATAATATTACTGTGTTTCTGGAGTAAGGGTTTGGTCGGGATTTTATTTTTTCCAAATCCTTGAGATAAAATATTAAATTGAAAAGAAATTAGCTGCCTTCTGCTTCATACCAGCAAAGTACTACAGACTTCTTAAAATCCTGGATCACAACTACCTCATGCAATTTTGAATTTGCCAAGTCTAGTACCAATCAAAGAAGGATTTCCTTCATTTCATTTTGGGCATTTACATAAGTATCTTAAGTTGGGTCACTGGAATTATTCCCCCACATTCCCCATCCCATCTCACTCCATTCAGTAGGCTGATCCTATAATCTAATTTCACAAAAGAAAACTCCCCTTTCTCTTGCTATGAGGCAGCAAAGATACCCACAGCTTACTTTCACGGAGGCTTGATCTACAGGGCAGGGGAGTTAACATTTCAGAACTTCTGTGTAAAATTTGTAATCCCAGTAGGAAAAGCTAGAGAGACACTTATCCTCAGGGATGCCTCGCTCCCCTCGTCTTTGTGACATTAGAACCCTTCAAATGCAAGCTACTATGCAGGCAATACTTTTTCAGGCTTTTCTTCTGAGAAAATGAAGGGAAGGAACAAGGTAGAGGATGCCCTGGAAGAGTTTCCTGCTATGAATAAAGGTTTTCCTACATAACTAACTATTGCTCTACACCCACACAGCTTGGAGTTTTGAACAGACTCTCAGCAAATAATGAAGTGTGGCTCTTCTGTGCCGTTTCAGGGATCAATGACAAGAGTAAGAAGTGACGATGAAAACTGCCATTTTTTTCTTTACATACGAGAAGTCACTAATCATCCAGAGTCATACCAAACTTCAGCAATAAAAAAAAAAAAAAAAAAAAAAAAAAAAAAAAAAAAAACAAAACTGTTCACAGAATTAAGTGCTTCTGCAAATTAGCTCCCTCTTCAGTTTTCTTTCAGTTTGTCCCTGCTGACTTAAACATACAAAAGAATATTCTTCCATCAGTGCCACCAGAATACTGTGGGAGATTCAAATTGTATTTTAGTTGTCATGGGCTTGTCCTCCTCAAAGTTTAAAGCGAGAAGGTAACATTAGATCATTTAATCCAATGTTTATGGCAGGGTATTCAGTTCTGTTCACTTAGCCAACGACGGTTTGTCTAGAACAACCTTCTAAAACATTGCCCTGTTTGAAAATACCAGCATGTGGATATCTAACATCTCTCATTGTTATGTTATTGACACATATTTCAATTTAATAATTTTGTTTCCATAAAGATAATTGCAAGCTAACCATGAAACTTCAGACTTCGTTTAGATAAACAAACATAATAATATACTACGAACAGCTAAGTAAATCACATTACAAGCAGTACTGATTTTGATCAGCCAAACACCACTCAATTTGATCAGATTATATTTTCCATATAATCAGATGTATTCAAAGACCATCCTAGGCCAGATGCATACTGGGCAAGCATCAACGTGACCACTAGGATTTTCCCTTAGCCAGTTCTATTTTGAAAAGAAATTACAAATTTTAAATAAGTAACCTACAGATGCTAATACACACATCAGACAGAAAAATTTCCTACTTGCTATGCTCTAATAGTCCCAAGGATGTAATGGAATACCAATGCCATGAGTACCCCAACCTCCTGCCCCACACACACTCTTTATACATATAATAGATTAGCAGTAGGCTGCCAGTCCTTACTAACGGACTATTTAGTACAGTCATTAAAGTGGGAACATTTTAAGTGTCGTGTTGATTCTCAAAATTTTCTTCCTTTTGCCATGACAACTATATTCATTGGATAACTTTTCTCCTGAGTCAGGAAGAGACAAATTTGTCCCAAAAGAGTAAGCAGTGACCAAGTTGAGAAATTTAGTTTGCCTAGTTTATGAAGGGACTTTCTGAGCATGCATCTAATTTACAAGAACTTGGCCTTTCAACAAATCCTCTCAGCAACAAGAACACAAAACAAAACACAGTAGCGAGACTTTGGTCAGGGTTTCTATCTGGTTGAGTAACGTCAACAGCATGTTTGAGCACCGAGATGTACTAACACTAAGCTAAGAATTTACACTACACGTTGAAACGCATAAATACACCAAAACTGAAGGTAATCGCAACGTATCTACCTACTCCTGGATGGAAAACTCCCTTCAATTTAGAAAGGGCAACTAAGCCAACTTTGCCACAGTTGAGGAAATTCCCGCTTTCTCTGACAGGAACTTACGTCAAGTTCCTCTGATGTAATGGCTGTAAGTGAATGCAGGGAAGATTTCTCTAGTTACACAGGGATGGGAGTGTGTGGGCCGGTAGGTTTATTTTTTTATTTTAATCTTATTTTGGATTTCAGTTCCCAGTTTATTCTTAAGACTTCTTTTAAAATACCCCAAACTTCTTTCAGATGTAATAACTTATCCAACCAGAAGAAATTATGCTATTAGTGATATGGAAAGAGCCTAGCTAAGAAGTCAGCTTCATGCCTCTACAAAATAAGCTCCTTTTTCATAAAGGATAAAGAATTTTAACCATGAGATTTGCAACATTAGGAGGACTGCACTGCTTATGAGCAGGACAGTTAGATAAGTTTCTCAGTAAAGAGTAAGCAACATTCTTCATTCAAGCTCTCCACTTAGTTGCTGGTAAGTTCAGAGAAAGGATACAGGTAGTAACAGAAGAAGCAGTATGTGTTCACAGAAATCAAAGCTACTTCCAATGTGTCAGTCAAAACTGATTGACTGAATTAACTTCTATAGGCAATTTTACTTCTAGTATTTATGCTTTCTTTTCCAACAAATTAATAATTTAGTATTTAAATGATTTCATTTGTTTCACGAGGGAGATGACATGCTTTTTCAAAAGACTCAGGTCTTTTAAATAATACAGTTTATGTGAATCCTGGAAAGAGGTAGGGAGAGGAGGAGAAAAAGCATTAATTCACAGCATGAGCATTCAAATAGTTTGGTGATCAGATCATACAAACTCGTATGGAATAAGATATTCCAAGAAAAGCTGCCAAGGTCTTCAAGGGTTTACAATGCCTCAGATGCATTGAATTGTTATGCTAAAACTTTAATTGCACTAGAAGAACATATGATTGTGAGCATTTCTACAAAACAAGTAAGCCCTATCTTACAGGTACTAGAAGAACCCTGAGTGTCTTGATTTTTTTCTCCCTTGTAAGAAAAGTTATATTGTAGAGCTCTAAGCATGTCCAAGAGTTTGGCCACATTAGATATATTCACAGTAAATAAGGTATTATGGATTCTTATGGATTCACTATTTTATTAATGGCAATTACTACAGATTGGTGAATGACTCTGTCATTCTAACAATCGTTTACATCTCTCACACTGCACAGGATTTCTATTTCTCCAATAAAAAGGAATTAGTCATACAATTTTCAATCTAGAGAAGTGCTGCCCTTACCGCTGTAGACTACGTGAGGTGGGATTTCAGGGAATGAGTTCTAGAGCAGTCTATATCAAACAGAAAGA
>NW_010417973.1:9881-21102 GCF_000710305.1 Buceros rhinoceros silvestris | reverse complement strand
GCTGTACGTGAGCTGAAAACAACAAGTCAGAAGCTCTGAAACCATAACAAGTTCCCTCATTAACCTTCTGTCAATCCAAGACCTTTGCAACCATCAACAGTAATAAAACACAGTACTTCCCACCACCTCTTCCCTCACACAATACACATCTGATTAGTGTTCCTTCCTTTAGGAGTGCATTCTTTGCTTCCTGTCTTTGCCATGAGCTGTGAAGAGAAGAGGGCATCTGTCCCCGTGGAGATCAGACTGCACTGCCTAAGCACTCAGAAGTTACAGAATAACTTCAACATTGAATAAATACCTTTGCAAAATCCACGTCACACTGGGCAGGAAAAAGCTACCTAACTTGTCTTGAGAAAAAAAAAAAAGCCCAAACTATGTACTTAAAAGGGAATCAAGAAGGAAATGAGTCATGGGGAAAATTTTAGGGAATTTTCACATGAAAAGGAAACTCATGAGCAATTCCATAAAATTTTCCATGCTCAGTCATTCCCCTCACTCTTTCTTCTTTCCCAGAGGCTTGATGGAAGAGGACAGGCCTCAAAATACTTTTAGTTATCCTGCTATTATAGAGAGAACAAAGCAGAGAATAGACCACAGTCTGCTCCGACACCCTGAAGACTTGTCTGTTGCATCTTTTTATTCATGAAATAATAGGGAAAAAAATGTATTGCATCAAGAACTGGCAACTACAAGCATTCAAAAACTGTGAATCAGATTGCCAAAAAAGCCCAAACACATTAAATAACCATTCCACTTCCAGTTTTCAGACATGCTGTTCAGGAAATGAATGGTTTCTTTCTTGTAATGCGTCAAACGGGCAGGTGGAAAATTCCCAAGCACGTTCTTCTCATGGCTATGTTTTCAATCAGCTGGAAAGCAAATGTGTAAAGTCCCAATAATGTCATTTGGATTTATGTCTTAGTTCCTGCCTGACACTCTGAGCCAGCCTTCTATCTTCGTCTTTGCACTCCATAAAATTTTCCATGCTCAGTCATTCCCCTCACTCTTTCTTCTTTCCCAGAGGCTTGATGGAAGAGGACAGGCCTCAAAATACTTTTAGTTATCCTGCTATTATAGAGAGAACAAAGCAGAGAATAGACCACAGTCTGCTCCGACACCCTGAAGACTTGTCTGTTGCATCTTTTTATTCATGAAATAATAGGGAAAAAAATGTATTGCATCAAGAACTGGCAACTACAAGCATTCAAAAACTGTGAATCAGATTGCCAAAAAAGCCCAAACACATTAAATAACCATTCCACTTCCAGTTTTCAGACATGCTGTTCAGGAAATGAATGGTTTCTTTCTTGTAATGCGTCAAACGGGCAGGTGGAAAATTCCCAAGCACGTTCTTCTCATGGCTATGTTTTCAATCAGCTGGAAAGCAAATGTGTAAAGTCCCAATAATGTCATTTGGATTTATGTCTTAGTTCCCTGCCTGACACTCTGAGCCAGCCTTCTATCTTCGTCTTTGCACTAGAGAAACCAAAAACTTGGGATTGTTCAGATCCTGAAGGGGAAAACAGATCCCTATAGATGAAGGGAGGTCCTCAACACCCCTACTGTCAATTGGCTTTACTTAGGCAAATTATCCTTTCCTCTGTAAATATCTTCAGTCGTCACCTAATTAAAGAAAGAAAAGCAAGCTGCTTTGCTGTTCCAGGTCAACATTCTCTTTTTATGGAGAGCACAACAGTTTGGAGAACAGATGGAAATACCAGCTGGAAGCTCTAAAGGACACTGCTCTTCCTAGCTTCTTTTAAGACTGAAGCACAGTGCTCTGCTCAAAACATTTACCTGTTCACAAGCTTAAAACCTTTGCAGATTCTAAATAGCATTCAGATTCAGTCCTCAGTCTGAACAGGGCTCAAGAAAAGGCTTTCTCAAGACAAGTTTACAAATAAGCGTCTGAAGAGTAATTTGTTTGAATGAATTCAGAACACAAAAAATTGACTCCTCAGGCAAAACATTTGCTTCCAGGAGACTTACAAAGGGATACTGCTACTGAAATGACATCATGTTTGCCTCTAGAACAAGTGTGGTTTTTCCAGGAGTCTTCTAATGAGACATTGCCTGGACTCAATCAATCAAATTTCCTAGCTTTTGCCCCCCCCGAAATTAAAAAAAAAAAAAAAAAAAAAATTAAAACAAAAAAAAACCACCCAGAAATTATATTAGCAATGAGAATAGAAGCAGAAGCACAGGAACTGAGAAGCTCTTTTCTTAAAGAGACACAGTCTTCAGATTCCAGACTATGTCTCAGTTTGGGTGTCTGCTCCCTCTGGATTGGGAATTCCAGTCTGACAGTCATTGACCTGGAAATACGTCATAGATACTTGCCCTTTGAAGAACAGCCACAATTAGGCCATTCTCACATCTTAGGGAGGTCACCAGTTCCAACATGAATCACACATCCAGAAATGGTTTCAAGGAATCAATTATTAGCAATTTGAATGTGTCACAGCACAGTTCATACACTGTCATTGCATTATGCAGATCAGTCAAGTAGATCTGACACATCAAAAGGCAGCGGTCTGAGAGTTCGAATGCACAACCCCTGGCAGCAGGACCTCTTCTAGCAAATCCACCAATGAAGAAATCGTTCTCCCCTATCACTCATATGATCATGATTAAGTTCAATGACTTATTGCTACAAAACACCTCTGGAGGGAAAAAATTCTCCTTAAACTCTCACAACAGTGAATTCATTGTCACCCCAAGAATTTCAACTAAAATAAGAGCAACCTGTTGAAAATGGCAGCACATGTGATTTCAAGACAGACAAACTGCAGCCAGCCACCAGCATTCAATGACTCAAAAAACTGACCTTGTGAAGTCCATTAATGGTTGCCACACATATCTGGTATAGAAGAAAAACAGGTACTCTGTAGCTCAGATAACATCCTGATTATTGCTCTAAAACCCTGCTTCCTGTCCCTCCTGCTGTCACTCAGTCTTAGTTTCTGATCCTGCTTCTCAGCAGCAGTCTTTTGTCCTTCAAGTTCCATTAACTCATTCTGCCAGCACAGGCTTGGTTTCTAATCCCACGTTCAGTGTGCTTAACCACAATTTCTGGATTTCACTGCCTACCATACCACCTTATCCTACTTACTACTACTGATCATGTCACTGAAGCTGGAGGAGGAACAAGCAGGCATGGATCAGAGAACATCTAGCCCAGGATCACTCTCTGGACCTTGTACCCCTGGTTTTCCAGTTCTTCATAACAGTATTTCACTCCAGTCTGTCCTCAACTACAGTATCTTCCACTCATGTCCCAGTTAAGATTCCTCACTATCAAGTAAAAGAAGAGCAATTGGCAACCTAATCAATACTCTAGAAACTAGAATAACAGCTGAGCATCATTAAAAGCCTCACAGTTGCCCTAGAATTTTCTGCAACCTTCACAGATGAGGAATAAAACCCTAATAGTCAGATAAAAAGTATACCCTGTACAGTATTTGTTCTCTAGCATTTTTGTTATGGCACCTACTCTGAAGTAGATCAGAGGCTAAAAAATAGTCTGGTTTATTTTGTGGATTCTTTGGGAAGTTTTGTTATTATTCTGGGACAGGGAAGGAGAGGAACATTTACAAAATAAAAAATGGCAAGAAGTGGCAACACCCACTTTACCTGTGTTATTTTGGCCCCCACTGCTCATATTTTTGGATTTTCATTCTCGAAAAAGGAGAAAGATGAGGAATTGTCTGAAGGACTGTTTGCTGCACTGCTTGCCCTCAGAAAATTGAAAGAGTGCCCAGGCTGAAGAAAGAAAGAATTCTATAAACTCAGATTGGAACAACATTCATGGAGAATGGGTATTTACACTGTCCTGACCCAAAAGACGTTGTTATCTTGTATGGTGTTGAAGAAAGAAATGACCAGTGGAAAAAACACAGAAACTGCCAAACTGAATCAGCTGCAGTCCACCCAGTCACCCTCTCTGACAGTGTCCTGAACCATGTACTTCATAAAAAGGTGCAGGAAGAAAGTATGTGGTAGGCAGTGATGGCAAGTTTATTCTTAGTGTCTGTTAACATTTATCTTAAGCCATAAAGTACATGAGTTTATACCTTCCTCAACATTACTCATTCATTACCAGGCTGATCTTGTCTTCTGTACAAACAGACCTAATCCCTTTGTTCTATCAGTTGTCTTTAGAGACTTCTTCACTGTTGTGGAGTATACAAATCCATAAAGGAAAAGGATTGACGGCACCCAGACAATTTGCCCATTCAAGCAACAAAGGTACAAATCCCACTCTCCGTTTCACTCAGCCATCAGCAGCAAGCAGTCAGTTGGAAGTCAGGTGATTAAAAGCCTGTAAACCTCTGAACTGCAAATGACCACCCTCCACCCTCTCCTGGAATCTTTAAAATACAATTTAAAAATCTAAACTCTGTATCTTGTTCTAAGGAAAATTTCCCATTTTATCAAATACCTTACTAAAAAGCACCATTAGCTGTGAACAGCACCTCAGATTGTGTAAAACAACTTAAAGGCTTCAGGGAACACAGGATTAAAGCAGAAGAAAGCAATAAGAAAAAAATTAGATCTTACATCTGAGATATGTTCAGACAGTTAGTATAGAGCAAGGGATGCTCTTGAGAAGCTGTCTCCCCAAGCCAGAAGATCTTGCTGAGCTAGCCAGCTGTTCAAGGTGTCAGCTGCTAAGACTTAATCAGCCTTTAACTGTTGGAAGAAGTCTCCATCCTGCTGCAGCAAAAAGCAGGACAGGAACTGGGGAAAGGAAGGACACAGCCATACTAATTAGGCACCGCTGGCATCACCTTTAAAGGACTGGGAGCCACCAGCTTAGACAATAGAACCAGTATGAACAGTCTTGTAAGAAGATCAAGGCTGCGGTGACTCCTTAAAAAAAACCCAAACAAACAAACCACAAAACTATCTGTAATGTTATACAGCCTACATTGCTAGCACCATAGGGGGTGTAAAAAAAAATAGGAAAGAAAGATGCCAACTGGAGAAGTCTAGTCTAACAAAATACGTATTCCTGTTGCCTGCATTATTTATAGTATAATTTATTCACCACCACCCCAGACTATCAAATGTCTGAGCAACTTCCAGAGCAGAGGGGTTTTTCCCCCCTTTAAAAATGAGGCATATAAGAAACACAACCGACAATGTTATTTTATACAATAACAAAGCAATACTATGATTCACTTGCATTAAGTCTGACTAAATACATCATTAACTTTAAATGGAAAATGCAGCTAATAACTTCAAAACTAAAAATAGAAAGATGTGATGTAAATCCTCTGTGATTTACTCCTAATTTGAATATATTATGCTGTCTTTCAAATGTTTTTGTAGGTGCTTATTAGATTTTCTATTTTTTTCCACTCATGTTTGCTTTACTTTTCTTTTGCTTACCAAGATAACGTCTATTTACAGAAATGCATTTCTAGAATTTTATATAAAAAAGGGCTATATCACTACACTACTATAGTAGTGCTACAGTAACCGTGCTGATATGAAATGTAGACGCTGTTGTAGCAGAAGAAAATCAAATGGCAGAGAAAATGACAATGAAATATGTGGGAGCAAATACAGAAATAAACCCTTTATAATGAAAAGAAATAGTACTAAAAGTCTTCTGAAAATGTCAGGTAGGGGAACTCAATAAAGGTCAAGACACTTTGAAAAGGAGAAGTTAATCAAAGATTTTCTGTATTTACAGTCTTTTGCTCCACAATTCAGTACAATGTACTCCAGGTTACTTTAAAGTTAAGAAGTGACCTTTCTTGCCGACATTCACTGTTCATTATCTCAAAAGTTCCAAGTTTTCCTTGAAGAAGCCAACCAAACTGTTGATGTGTAAATTGTCTAAATCTATACCTTGCAGGATACAGTGATATTAGCCTCCAAACCCACTACTTAGATGATAGAACTTCACCGACTTGATTACTTCTTTGTGTTCTTGCATAAACCAAAATAAACAGGTGAGCAGTGACCCCAGAACTCGCTTCATGTATTTTAAAAAGCTTTTAGTACTACAGTTCCCACCACCAGCAAATGAAAATAGGTGGGGCAAATATTTTTATGCCAATAAAAATGTTTCATTTAACAACAAAGTGTGTGAAGAACACCAATTAAAAAGTACAGGCACATTTTGAAGTCACTGAATTTAGAGCCACTCCAAACTTGTGAAAATAAACATCTTAGGATGTCAGAATTTTTAATAACTAACATTGCAGCAAAAGCATTTCAAAATAGGAGCATTTTCATTACAAAAATGACAAGCAGATTTCTGTCACCTACAGGAAAGTCACTTTTTTATCATTTTCTTTAAACTGTCACTCTCAAAATGAAAGCAAAAATCAAGAATGAGAGAAATGGGTTTTGATACTATGCATGCTCTTGAAATCTCCTCTTTTTTTTTTTTGTGGCTTAACAACCACATTTTCCTGTGTTTAAAGCACTTCTCTCCCTTCTAGTGCAAGACCATTACACAAGAGAAGAAACAGCCTACAGCAAAACAGAGCACACAGCAAGTGCTTCTGTATTTCCTCCCTCAGGAAAGAAAATTATTTTCCTACAGTGGCTTAGTTACAAAGTACATTGAAGTTGCTCTAACAGCAACCAAAACTACCGCTTCAGTTCGATTCACACGCTTCCTAAGACTTAAGAGGAAAGGAACCTTGTTTCCCAAATAACACTCCTTATACTGCAACTTTAAGTGGTTATCTCCTCTGAAGCTGATGAGAGCTTTAAAGGAAAAATAAGGTATCTTTTGTTTTAAGGACAATCATCTTCTCCGGAGCATCACCTGTGGGTGACCTCAAACCGATAAAGACAGCATGACATTTGCATATCAGAACCACACAGAATGGCTGAGGTTGGAAGGGACCTCTGGAGGTCATCTGGTCCAACCTCTCTGTTCAAGGATATAATAGACAAACAGAACAAGATAAGCCTTTCTTAGGATGTCAGAATTTTTAATAACTAACATTATAGCAAAGAACAAAGAGATTAATAGTGACAGAGCAAGAAATAAAGTAGAGGAAGTCATTCTAGTGAACACAGCACAAACGTCCTGACATCATTTTGGGCTTCAGTTTGGCAGTTGCTACAGACACATCTTATCTTCAAACCATACAGCACAAAGCCGCTCACACCAATCACTTTCTGCATCTCAAAATGCTGATAAACTGAAAACGTTGAAGGGGTTTGGAAATGAAAAAGCATCAACGCAAAAGTAATAAACAGAACAAAGAAAAACTGGCAAAACTAGCTTCGCACAAGATTGCTCTTACAGGATTCTCTACCCCAAAAAATACAATAAAGGTGTACAGATAAATGGCTTATGGCTTGTACCGGTGGGGCTTCAGGTATTTTGCTCAAAATAAGAAATTTAAAGTGATCTAAAACCACTAATAGCATAAACCTTCTTCACTGGTAACAGATTTTAAGCTTCAAATCAAGTTTGACTGCATTAGTCACTAAGGAAAAATGTTATAATTTCCTGAGACTTTGCTAAAATTCTTAGACTGAACTGCAACAAAAATAAATAATAATCCCTTTTAGAAGGAATATCAGAAAAGGATTCTCCTCCAGTTTCTCAGGAATGCTAGGAATTTAAAGTTTCAAAATGGCTGTCTGCATAATGGGACTCGATCTACCTATTGTCCCATAACACTTGATGTAGACAAATCATTTATCTTTATAACTTTCCGCTCTTGCTTCTATACTGTCAGATAAAGACACCGAGCATACAGATGGAAAATTCCATCAAGATACATCATAACTGACTCTTTTTAACTAAAAGTAGGTTCTTCTACATTAAGAATCAGCTCAAAGCCACAGGATGTCTTATTAACAAACATTAATTTACCAATTTTTGTAAAGTTGTTATAATTTTGATAATTTAGTCACTTTATATTATTCAAGACAGATAACAGAAATACCCTTCGTAGTGATAACTTCTTTTTCCCCCCCAAAAAATTCGGAATTTAAAAGCACATAGAAGAGTGTTATTTCTCACTAAAGGGAATTCAGGACATTAATAGCATTTTTTATTCAGATATACCTGTAAAGATCATTACTGCAACCTCAATCAAAACCTGAAGAAAAGATTTAACTGGCCATCAAATAAGGTAAACTTGGATAAAACAAAAACCCCAAGCTCCACATCTCATTCAAAATGCATCTCTCCAAGTTATCCACCTGTAAAGATTTCTGCCTATTCATCAAATATGTTTTGCCTCATTCTAAACACCATAAAAGACTAAGGTATATTTAGATCAAATAATTTCAAGTACGTTTTTAGGCTTAACTTCACTGTAAAAGCCAACAAATATTGGGCAAACCTGTTTGTCACCAATTAGACAACCAGTAAAAGTCAATCAATGCATAGTGGTTCAGTACTAATTTCTCAGAAGAAAGGTATCCTGATCAACAACCTTCATCTTGATTGCAAAGGCTAAAATTGAAAAAAAAGTGATCCTAGATGGCTAATACAATTTTCACATGAGTTACTCTAAAAAAAATCTCAAAATGCAAACTGACATACTAGAAGGGGCTATTTTCCTCTTCTTGGAATGATAACCATATGTTCAATCATGCATATGTAAATACATAAAGAATTATTTCATTTTGGACAAAAGCAAGATTTATTTGAGAGGCACAAAGTAGGATCTGTATAATTCCGTCAAACTGCAAAATCATTTATGATTGTTAACTGCTTTGTAGAAATAACTTGGAATACTGACAGATATTTTTTTTCCTAGCCCTGACAAAATTAGTGGTCTTGGTACTATATTCAGGAACTCAGACTAGTTACTTCTCTTGCAGTCAGCATCGATCTCAGACATCTATCATTTTGCATACAATAAAACAGATTGCCAGTAAAGCATAGTCTCAGACTACAGATGAAGCGATTCTGTGGAAGTCTAACATAAAATCGGTAGTTTCAGCCTGAAAAGCATTTAGGTCAGATACAGCACTATCAGAACACACGAGGGAGAACATAACCTTTTGTAAGGGGTCGTCCACAGCATAACTACCATTTGCTACATTGACAGATAAAAGATCAGGGCATTCTGCAGCACCCGGCACACAGTTAGTGGATAGTTACCCTCATATTACACTCAAAAAAACATTTGGGATATTGAAGCTGCACAGTCAAAGACACAGAAATTATAAAGGCTGTTCCTTCCTGGCTGGTTTGATTGTTTTTTCAAAGAGGAACTCTGCCTCATCCAACACACATACTTTGATAGCAGGATTCACAGGGAGAAATTACTTTGCATTTCTTTTCCCCCTTCCCCTCTCTCACAGTACAGTGCTAAAATTAGCCTGATATTAAAATCCTAGGACAAAAAACCTCATGTTTTTTTCCCTCTGTATTATGCACATTATACTACTACCTGAAAGTGTTCCATATCAGTTATTTATTTTCACAACAGATGAAATATATTAATATATGTTTATATTTTTATAACTCAAGATACACAGCACAAAGTATATGAATTGTGTCTGCATAATCTGAAATGTTCCAGGGTAATTTTTTTTTTTATTTATCACTGTGCAGCACATCACAAGCACAATTCACAGTTGCTATGAGCTTCAGTTGCAGCAGCGAAAGCTCTGCATTCTTTATTTCATAGGTGTCCAGCCTGACACCTTAATATTCAATAAAAGGATTACAATTAGTTATCATTAATAACAACATTGTGTCTTGCATGTCAAGCAAAAAGCAAAAACCAGTTCTTCAAAGTGGCATTTAACCAAAGAAACCTTCAGACGATCATCTCCTTCAGTCCTTTATTCAGTACAGCTTACAACATCAAGCATGCCCAACAAGTAAAATGGGTTCTGAAGACAGCATTCCTTAAATCTTTAAGGCATTCCTAAAATGCAAGGTGTCCCAAACAGTAAGTTTAAGAGGAAAAAAGGTCATGTGTTAATGGAATTGCAGACCATCAATTCAAATGTGGAGATGTGGGTGACGTTAAAAAAATTTAGCCTATTTATCACTTGGTACTTGAGTTTCTGTTGGTATTTTTACTAAGTCTAAGATCACGAGCCTAGTAGGAAGAGATTTTTGGGGAACAACAGTTGCTCATCTCTAATAGCAATCACGCAACTGGAGAAATGTCATTTTAGTATTTTCAAGGAATGAAAGAAAACACTCTGATCTGCATTAATTTCCACAAAATAATTATAGTGACAAGGTAGGATAGCTTCAACAGAGGAAGACTTAACATTCCCATATACAATAGTTATGCTTTTCTAAATCAAAAACTCAGCATTTAAGCAGTTTCAAGGACCCTGCCATTTCAGCATTCCCTTCAATCCCTGCAAATAAATAAATGAAAATCAGAGCTTCATCTAGAAAGGTAACAAACATAGCTGTTTCTGTACTTGCTATGTTTCAGGGTAGACCTGACAGCATCTACAGATTAACGGGAAAAAGAGCAAAATGGTAATTAAACCAAAAGCTTATGTTTCAAACCATTACAGTAAATCTGCATAATCAGTGTCTAACTCCTTAAAGCCTGCAGGATAGACTGGATTAAAGAAAGAGTAAATCCTATCATATTTAATGCTTCACATGCCTGATCCAGGTACCTTTCTATGTGCACTTCACATTTTCCTCTACGGAAGCAAAATAATGCCTCCTAGTGCTATTAACCGCTCATAAAAGAACTGATTTTCAAATAAAAAGTCAATATGAGAATCCTAAAATGTAACCCATTTTCTCTTTGATGTAAATTCTTTCCATCAAGAAGAATCAATGAAAGCAAGCATATAGAATTCAAAGGTAATAAAGTATAATGACTCCAAATCTTTTTATTTTTTTCTGCTACTTACATTGTAGTGAGAAAATTTCTTTATTCTACATTAAGGAACAACTTACTTAAGTCACCTTCCATCTGAGAAAATGAATTGCTGGCTTTTAATAATGGCTGCATTCAGAAGAGGCTTATATGGAATGTCCCCTACCCTTCTTCCTTGTCTCTGAGCAAAAATAGCTAAAATGTTTTAATTGATCCACTTTTCCTTGACAAATATTTCATTTACGATGTTTTTACTATAACTCAACACTGGATGCATCTTTCTTGACAGCTGGTATTTCCTTAACACAGAATGTCTCAAATGGTTTATGTATGACATTCTTTCTAAAATTCATTTCCTTTCTGTGTAAGAAGTTAATACACGAGGGGAAAAAAAAAAAAAACAGAAAGTTTTACAT
>NW_010417973.1:0-9784 GCF_000710305.1 Buceros rhinoceros silvestris | reverse complement strand
GTTTCATGCCATGTGGGATATAACAGTCCCAGAGTTTTGCGTTAAGTTAGACCAATAATGTTTTTGAAGAAATATTAATAGTGTGGTTGAAACTTAACATTTGGAAAATGGAAAAATACTTGCCCACAACTTTGCTTCTCTCCAGCTCTCATTCCAACATGAGCTTCACTTTTACATTCTAGCTCTTCAGTATATGCCCGGTTAAAGTCTGACAGCTCTTAGTAAGGTTCAGCTTATGGGAGAGATGTTAAGAAAAGTAATCATCTAGTTAAGAACAAAGATTTTCGGTTCTGTATCAAATAGCTCCCAAACCAGAGGTGAAATTTCTTGATAACTTCACTCTAAACATTAAAATCATTCAAGGTATTGAAATAGGCTGTGGTGTGCTTTTCTGCCGTTCTCAAGAGAAGGGCAGTCATTGAGGTCTCACCCAAGATGCAGCTCCTAAGGGCGAGCTACTCTTCCATACTAACACCAAATCCCAAATTCTTAAGAGCTGGGAGACTTGCACCAGTTGCATGCAGACAAACTAAGGTCCCACATGCAAAAATCCTCAGAAGTGGCACCCTAACAGGATACTGAGGCCAAGCAAAGGCACTTGCCTGTACAACCTCTACAGCCTGCAATATATAGGCCCTGCAAAGGTTGTAAACCCTTAGCTAAATGGCTGGAGAGCTACGGCAGTAACAGCAGTCTTTAAATGACGAAGAAATACCTGCTGATACTTTCTCTTTCTTCTTGTCATGCTATAAGCACTCATTAAAATATTACTCTCCTGTCAGAACAGATCATTTTCAGTACTGCTGAAAATTTCCAGTCTGAAGTATTCTGCAGCCTGCAGAACATTATGTACAACAACATGTTGCGACTGTTATTTTCCATTTTGGGGGTATCTCCTAGCCAACATACCATTTTGTGATACTTCTAGTAAACACTATCATCTGTGTTAATACTGTGCATAAAGAATACGTTGCACAGAAATCTAAAGCTACCAGTTTCCCTGCATTTTAAGGTTTTGTCATAATCAATGCTAGTTTACTTAGCAGATCTTTATGGATGCCTTACTTAAAGTTAAAAAAGAAAAAACATGTATTTGCTACTGCCCACACATAAAATGAATAAGAATCTGAATACACTTGAGGCCACAGGCAACACAGGAATAACTTAAAGCTTCCTTTAGAAAAACAAAAAAAAAGGTAAGTGACTATTTGCTATAGCCACTTCAGGAGCATAGTGCTGTTGTGGAAGGCTGACAGTCTGCCAGCTGCAAAGACACAGAGAGAAGAACGATCCTAAGAAAATCTTACTAACACGTGACTGACAATTAAAGTTCACTAAATCCTCTAGGTTCTTTAATTAAAAATAACTGCTATTAGTATATTTTTAAAGATAATTCTACTGCACAAGGGTGCTGCATAGCATGTCATATTGCACTTCAGCAGACTAGCCTACTGCAATTACTTTAACAAAAACTCTGTAATTTTAGCTTTTTTCCTTTCAGACAGAAGATAATATGTATTCCTGTATTGTCAACAATGCTTTTAGCAATATCCCTACTGTGACCACTCAAGCTCCATTTGCTTCTGCCTATATTTAATTTCCATACTACCATATGTCTCAATTTTACAGATCAGTCAACTCTCAAGGTCCTTCAACGACCTACTGCAATAACACACACACAAAAAAATTAGTCGCTTAACTCTTGACTTCTTCGCAGGCATCTGTCATTCAAAAACTATTAAGGTGGCAGACAAGATAACCACACAGCTCTTTTATTCACCGTCAAAATCTAAATGAGACATGTTATTCATTCAACATCTAACCCTGCATCCAACAGAGGTGTAAAAATAAATGTTTCTCAATATTTAGGAAAGAAACCAAGATTATTTCTTCAGCGTAGGACTGAGATACAGTGAGTACAATGCCCACCTTTTCTTTAGAACATGACTAAAAAAAAAGCCCATTGTGCAAAGAAAGTCTTTTCAAAAAAATGACTGTTCTAAGTAAATTTTGGAAATTGGTACCTAAAGAAACAACCATTTATGACAAAATAATGAAGTATCCCTTTTGTAATGAACAGTAGGGCCATGCAAGCACTGGAAATAGTGGGTAATAGTATTTTATTTATAACTTGGTATTCAAATGAAAATTTAGACCTGATGTTCCCTATAAAAGAACTCACTTCTCTGAGCAAAGCCACAATTTGGGAGATACACACCCTTTGTCACTTTAAAAACACTTCTTGTAAATCACATTGATGCACAAGTAGTTTTCTAAGGAAACTAGTGCAAAATCTGTCCATGGAGAGAGCACAAAATGCAGTTAAGACCTGTTGTTTTCTAAAACAGTCTATCCCCAAAGTTTAGAAAGATCAAACACACCTAGAACATTACTTTCCATCTTCCTAGACAGACAAACCAGACACCCCCTCTCCAAATGTGCAATGCATGCCAATTCCCAGAATATTAATTTTTTCCACTATCTGATGACGAATTACACATAATTAGTTCACTGGCAGTGCATCATTTTTACTTGTCCTAAGGACAGATCTACTGACCAGGGCAAGGGACCTTCAACAAAATTCCTAAGACTGTTTTCTTTTTAATGGAATTCACTAGATAATGTAACAGATTTAATGGTGTTTTTTCACACTGAAGAAGGATGACCAGAAGAAAGCTACTGTCTGTGCGGGAGGCTGAAAGGAAACGATTAGCCTTACCTCACCAGACTCCACAGATTGGCTCAATAACCTTGGCATGAGAGTATTAGCTAACACTTTCTGAAACGCTGTACTCAAGAGAAAGAGGTTTTCCATGAGTGGAAAGTTTTTTAAAAAAAAAAAAAAGAAAAAAAGGACTGACGCCCAACAGAGATTTAATAGGTAAGTATTTCTTCTACTTGTTCTGGTCTTTGAGAAACCTTTTCTAGATTTCCTTGGCTTTGTTAAAGGACTTACTGATTACTTCCCTGGAGCACACAGCCCCCGACTCCACATGATACGCAGGCTAAAATATTTGCAGAGCAGAACTAGGAACAAGCTCCAAGTTCTGACCATAGCCTGGAAGCCAGTTTGCAGTTTGGTTCACTTTGAGAAAAAAAAAAAGCTTCCACAGACCAGCATGTGGTCACCACTGTCTCCTGGCTTTATCTTACCAGAGGAGTTAAAAGTTGTTTTTCAATGAGCACAAAACATGTAACCACTATTCAGTGAGCTGAATGCTTGAGAAATTCCCACTGTACCACATGAATTCTGGGTAAGAGTCCTGTTTATGAGAAAAAAAATCGTTGAGTGAAATTAAAAGTGTTTGTTCCATTTAAGTTTCTTAAAAGTAATAGCATAAGCTGCAGCAACTGGAAAAAAAGTAAGCTTTACCAGTCACTGATAAACTTGCTGTTGCTTATTACTGCTACAGGACTACCAGCTTTTTCAATACCAACGTTCTTCACATTCTAGCAGATAATTCACAGAATCACAGTAACAAACATGATCTTGACAGCAAAGGGAATTGATCAGCTGAACAGATGGATGATTACTGTGAGATTAAGTATTAAAAATTAGAATGATCCAGCCCTTCTGACATCTGAATAAGAAAGCATCTGAAAAACTGACAGATTGCTCACGGTTCTATGTCCAAACCAGGACAGTACTTCCTTTGAACATCATTTCACTAAATAGCGAGTCAAAGCTAACTAGCACATCTCACATAAAACCACACTGCATTCCACATAATGGAAATCCACACAACTCATCTCACTCTTACTTGTCCTCGCATTTCTCTGTGAAAGCATCTCACCCTACCTGTGATCAGTAGAAACAGTCTACCTGAAGAGAAGTTAGCTGACAGGTTGGCTCTCTTGATCTCTGAGCACTCTGCCAACTGGCAAACTTTCAGAGTATGGTGAAGACCGTTTTTCCTGCATTTGGGAAAAAAAACAGGGATATGAGAGTGGTAACAGTTTTGGGGGTCTTTTGTTTGGGATTTTTAAATACTTTTCTAGAAACTGAAACGCTCAAAAGTTTAGCAGTAATTCAAGGAGTTGTAATAACCATCTGATAGATCCATTTCAGACTCATTCTCACTTCTGCTTCTGAACACATTCAACGCTGAATATCCTCTAAACAAAGCTTAACATTTGTTATTCATCTGTTTACAACTGCAGCTTACCAGCTGAAAACAGTAACTAGACCCTGCCTAAAGAAGTACAAGATGACCAATGAAAACCTCAGTAATCTCCAAAACAACACTTGCGTGGAAGTCTGGAGGAACAGCAAGGATTTTACTTTGTTTTGATGTCGTGTAACTTCTTGCTGAGCAGAACTTACAGTTTCTTTCTGAAGAGCTACCTTTCATATTTCAGAAGCACAGCACGAAGCGCTTTCAGTGGTATTTATTACAAAGACTACTAGTATCAAGCCCTATTTGAGGCAGTCTATAAAAACTTTTTGCAAATAAATTAGAAACACACTTCAAAAGCATTAATCAGCTTAAAAACATTAATTTCTGCATATATTTTTCTACATAAGTTGAATCACATTAGGAGAACACACTTTCTAAAATATGGCTCAAGTTAATTTTAAACATGGTTGGAAAACTTTGGCCTACGCTGATTAAAATCTATATTTAAATGAAAGGAAAATTTAACCACAGAAACTATGCTCATTTTAGAAAAACAAGCATATCACTGCCAAAGTGCTATCCTAAGTTTAGATTTCAGTCTGACTAAAACATTATAATTACGAGAAACTAAAATGGATCTCTAAACGTTTCAAGATGAAACAGGCATTGGGTAATTTGCAAGATATACAATTATCTTCTGAATTCAAACACATAATGCTAATACTTCGCTGAACAAATGCAGGCTGTAGAATATTGCTTGTGCGGAGACAGGGGAAATCAGCGTTAGTAATCAATACTAACACTAGATAAGAGAAACTACAATGAAACCTAAGAGCAAAATTACTAAGTGATGTGGAATTAATTACTTAGACAAAGAATTTTCTCTGAGGGAAAAAAAAGGGGGGGGGGGGTTGAATCTTCACTGCTTCTGTCTCTCCAAGAGCTGATCAAGCAGAACAGAGGATTCTCAGCACTTTTATCTATGTTAAAACTGCATCAAGTAGCCACAGGAGGCATTTCATGCAAGCTCTTGTGCATAGCAAGACGGTAACATTTTTACCTTCAAACGCCAGAGAGGGTCTTCCTAATGTATTTGAAGGGTCTTACGGCGTATTTTTTGTTACTTTGCAACTAACATTTTGTCTTTGTATCACCCAGTGACATACACACACCCTGCCCCGTGAACGGGAATCGGGAAAAGGAAAGGACATCCATGGGTCAAAATGGAAACAGATTTAATAAAATAATAACAAACCCACTAATATTAACACTAATAGGAAGTACACAAAGTGATACTCAGCCCAGTGATAGTGGCAGCGAGCTGCACATTCCCAGCAGTGAATGCTGGATGTCAAGTCCCGTGAGCATCACAGCTCCAGCAAAACGCACTGGTCATAGCAAGCTGGAGAGTGAGCCTCAGGAGCAGAATGACGGGCGAGACCCTCCAGGGATGGTGGCCATCAGTAGAAGAGATCGTCCCCAGTAATTTATAGTGAGCGTGATGTTTATGGCATGGAATACTTCTCCTGGCCAGCTTGAGTCAGCGTGGCTTTCACTACTTTGAGCTTTAGCACCTAGCTGATTCAAAGGTGCTGAACACCTTGATCACTATGGAGACACACATACCACCGCTCACCAAAGGCAAAAATAAAGTGTCTTATCAACTTTGTTCTCACCAAATCAGGTGCTGCAGTCTTCTCAAAATGCACCTTTCTAAATAGAAAATTGATTATACGACTCTTATCTCAGGGAAACCAGGATCCGTTTATATTCATTATGAATCATTATGATACTGACCATGCAAAGTTAAAAGGAAAAAAACATCAACCTCAGATCTGTATGTTCATTTCATGTATAACCATAACAAATTGCAGTTACTTTGAACAGTAAGTTAAATCTTGCTCTGCGACAACCATTAACAGTTTGATGCAACTAACAAGGTTTCAGGAAATCAAAGTAACTCCATTTCTGTTTAAAAATCATGACAGTGCGTACTTGTCAGTACCTGCACTGCCACTGTTGTTTCTTTGATTTAGCAAACAAAATTAATGGCCTTGGTGTGGTTTATTTTTGTTCTGCCATAAAAGCCTGGATGTTTGGTTATCTTTTGATTTTTCTGACTACCACCAGCTCCATCCTTTCACTGATTTGGCAAGGAGTTCAAAAACATCTATCATTCATATATTAAAGCACTCAGGAACTGTGAGTGTGTCTAGTTTACAGGAATGCTTCCATGATTCAAACAGTATTTTATAGAACACTAGAGCGCTTTCAAGAAAAATTAATTCTCTTTCTACTAGCAATGTCTGGTGATCCACACAACTGCTTCAGATAGACTCATCGGGCCGTCTAGTCATTAGCCTTCATGGCATCTCTGAAACTACTACCAAAAGAGAAGAGCAAATAGATACAATAGATTTCTTTCAACCATGAGATATGCTGGATGTCTTAAAGGCAACAAAACCACCGTAAACACATTGAGAAAGCACTTGAGATTAAGCAACACCTTTTGAAACCATTGGAATGGGAGCAATACTTGCTCCCTTGATACCTAAAATAACATAAATAGCAGGTATTATGCCAAAGGATGCCCCACAAAAAAAATCCCTCAAAAGTCATAGGATTTTAAATATCACAGTTTCAAAGTCTTGAAAAGGCACATTCAAAAGCAGCAAGATGAAAAAAATAGTTTTGTTTCAAGGAATCCCTGGGGGCAGGCGGGGAAATCCCAAAAACTAAGGCTGCTACCAGATTAAAGGCAAATTCATTTTCTCAAACTCATGAAAGTATAGTGTGTCAACCTAGTGGAGCAATTAATTTTATATCGATGAGTAAAGACTCCCCCAGTTTTGAATGCCTAAGCATGTAAGAAACCCTAATAAGACCAAATAAAATTAAGTAAATTAAGTTTGTTACAGGAAAACAAGTTCACAAGCAAACTAATTCAGCTAAGAGAAAAAGAAGAGACATTTTCTCTATGTTTCAAGAAGTCCGCTAACACTGCTCCCTCACATCTCACTGTGCCCTGCAGCAACAATGGACTTTATAAAGCAGAACTGTCTGTCAGGACCAATTTATTTTTGGACAGGTCAATGAAAAGGCACAATAAAACCAAACTGCAAGCCTCTGCCCAAACTCAGCAGGGACCTGTTCCAAAAAATCAACTCTCTAAAGGTTCCATTCTCCTCTCTCTGGCAACACCACCAAGCCAGCTCTCCTCAGTCCACAGCTAATAAAACATTAAACCAGATTATGGAACTCAGTACCACATGCAGAACATGAGGAATCTTGTCTGTATGTTCCCAGCACCACAACCCGAAGAAACAAGGTAAACAAGGAAGGGACAACTTGAACAAGACAAGAACAAAAAAAGAAAAGAAAGACAGACAGAGGAAAACAAAGATCACTGGTAAATGATGATCAGGTAGGAGGAAAGTATAAACTGAGAAAGAGTCTGCATGTCCCAAGAAGCTGGAGGAAGCAACCAACAAAAGGAAAAGGTGTGTTTTGGAGGGGGCAGCAGCACACTGAAGGATGGGACAAGGGAGAGGAAAGGACGGACATAAATGAGCCTGTCTAAACAAAAATTAAGAGATAGAAACTCTACAGTGAGAAGCCTTGGACAAAATCAAATAGAAAGGCAACAGAAGGATGAGAGGATTTGCACTTGAGACAGCTCAGGTGATTAAGAATCTAGCCTGGCTTTATTAAAAAAAAAAAAAATAAGCTGCTCAAGCAGAGACTGCAGCAACAGATGAGACGCACAACAGCCTGCCAACTGAGCAACCAGAGAAAGGACTTGCTGAATCAAGTAACCCTAACATTGCTAAAACCTCAGGCGGATGTGAAGATGACACCTCATTACACTCCCAATTTTCTTTTCAGATTGCTTCTGTGAGGAGGGTAGGGAACTCCTTGAAAGTAAAAACCCATCATGAGCGAGGAGCTGGAACATAACAGAATCAAGGTTTCCCTGTGCAACTTCAGTCTGGCTTTTAGAGAAGGATATAGCACTCTTTCTCCTTCAAGATTTCTGCCTCACTGGGTGCTCATGGTGGACCAGCCTCTGAAGTCTGAACTAGGCTTTGTAAGAGACTTCCTGGAAAGACTCTGGAAAGATGGGAAAGTTCCTTCACACACTTACTTACACGCCATTCACTCTTACCACACATTCTCTACACATGACCGACTTTCTTTAATCCAAACTTTTCAGAAGATTTAAGTGTGATCTTGATTTGCTGAATGACCACTTTGAGATCTGGTTTCTCAGAGCAGTTTCACACTATACTTAACCCACAGCAGGTTTACATTACTGCAGAAGGAGAAAGAGCCTTCATTCGTATCAGAGCAAACACTCACCAGAACAGCTTCAATCTGACAGAAAGCCATCCCCATAAAACTGTTAGATCAGCTGTCCCTGCAACCATTCAACCACTAAATCCACTATAAAGAGAGTAGCAGCAACGGCGAAGGAGCGAGTCCCCACTCTTCGGCTCCAGCCCATACGCTGAACAAACTGTGTATTCACACTGTTAAATCATACCTTGATCTGCTGAGGAGCCAGATGAAGCTTGGCATTCAGAGTATTAGACAATACTATAAAATCTGATTACAAAGTCAACCAAACCACTTCAACTCATTTCCATGTTCAATTTAAGACACACTTTGGCTTTCCTCCTTTTTTTACCCTAGTTTCCCCATTTGGAAAGTAAGAGGAAGGGGGGAGGAAAAAAGACCATCTGTTAATCTGTCGGTGTTACAGTGGAATAAGTTTGTGCTTGAGAAGCATTAAAATATTGCTGTGGTAACTGCTACTGACAAGTCCAAGGGTCCAAAAGCAAAGTGGGTGGTGTCTTCAAAATAAGAGACAGTACTATGAAGGAAATGAGATATGGCAATATTTAGCAATCAATAGGCAAAATACGGTACCCACTAAGCAAGCACAGTCCACTCCATCCACTGGCATAGAGATTTAAAAACGTCTAGAGACAACCAAATACTGTATCGCAATGCAGAGACATAAGCGCCAGTGTGAAGCTGCAAGCATGGTTTAATTCCAGTATTTATTTTCAATACACAGCTTTTTACAGCCGCAGTTATGTTCTCAACAGCCTGGTTGTGAAAAGTTGTGTGCCTTGTTCCAATAACTCGCCCTGCACTTCTTACACAAGAGACCATTCTGGTCAAAGTTTAGCTTTGCCAGGGGGCAAATCTAGCCGAGACAGCAGCGTACATGCCAATGCCAACGGGAGCAGTGACAACAGACACAGGAGACAGGGAAAACCACCCAGCTACAGTTGGCAAACACTAACTAACTGACTCCTGTGCACACGCAAGTCTTAACAGGAGACTCCACTCTCCCCAAAAGGAAAGATAATAAGGATGAGATTATAATAAGCAGCCTCCGTTTATTCCTCTGGGTGTGACAAAAACAGCAGTACTGGAAGCAAGGCTTCGGGTAACGTACACGTTTCACACACACCGAACGTTTCCCCAGACAAGCTCAAGCGCTCTTCTCCAGCGGTTCCTCGTCTGGCATCGCCGCGGCTCCCAGCCCTCCTACAGCGCGGCGACCATGCCTGGGGAGAAACGGGAGGCAGGTCAGAGGCCGGCAGGCCGCACCTCGGCGAGAAAACACCGGCAAGGCCGGGCGAAAACCCGGGGCC
>NW_010417972.1:91454-118159 GCF_000710305.1 Buceros rhinoceros silvestris | reverse complement strand
AAAATGTATTATTGTAATATATGTCTCTAATATATTTGCTTCAGGGTATATTCCAATTTCTGTTCAAAACAGGGAATTCAGTTGTCCTGTATGGATTTCAGGATATGTAAGTTTTATTCTGAAATTATTGGAAATTTGGAGAAAAAAATTATTGTTAAATCTTTCTGAGTTTGTAGCTGGCTGCAGCATTCTTCTCAAATATGTATGTACAGCTCCCTTTTGAGTTACTCCTAACCTTGTTGATTGTGGTTCTGCTAATGATTGCAGCTAAACTAGAGAAGTAGTTGCCTGAAATCCAAGAAATAAGTTTCTTTCATAAATTCCTTAACCTGTTTCATGGGGTTATTAAACATATTATAGTTGGTGCCTCTGTGCTTAGCAGTGTTCCACGTTCTTGCCAACAAAGTACAGACGAGTTGGACAGGGTATGCAAAAGATTATCTTCTGATACTCTTGATGTCACTTTCTTATTGAAATTTTGGTGTGCTAACAGAATTGGTTGATCTGTGTTCAGCACGATCAAATGGCAATCTCAAGATAACGTTGCTGTAGTAGGAGTTTAATACTTTATTTTACCTCAGATGCCTAGGCACGTGTCACTCCCTTTCCTCTTCTCAGAGAAAAGGCACTTTGGACACCTTTTGATACTTGGTAGAATAACTTCAGTGTTTCATTTTGGCATGCCAGATTTCTAAAACATTTTTTAATAAAAATGTTTATTGAGTAATGTTAAAATATTAAGTATGATGTATGAACCATTAAATTGTATGCTTTTTCAGATTACAGTTTTTGTGGTGTGTTTTGGAAGTACGTGTTAAAACACAGTATAGAACAGTATTGTAGAAGAAAATTTCTAGGTATTTATGGTATTTGGAAAGTGAGGCTTGTACAAAGATGTTGGAACAGATTTTTCAAACACAACGCTTAGCTTTTCAACAGTATATAAATCCTATTTAGAAAGTGTGTAAAAAAATACCCAAATAAGGCAAGAGGCATAGGATCAGAGCAATCACAGTAGAAGTTGGTTTCTTTTGGTGTGTTCTCTAAGTTAAATAGCCATCCTTGTCATACAGACTGTAGGTGGAAAAATTCTGGTGAGTAACTGCAGTATGACTGTCTTGCTGTATTGCCCTTGCCTTTCTCAAATAAACATTTTCTCTGGCATCGTTGTGAAATATAAGTTGGGCACATGCTGCAAAAACTCTCTACGCTGACTGTGTGCAACAGCCAACTATTGAGTAGCCAAATGCTTAAGAACATGTAGAGAGAGTTAATTGACTACCTCTGGGTTTTTACACTTATGGGAAGTAAGGTAAAAAAATAACTAACCTTTCTATGCTCTTCTAGTATTAGAGGGGGGAAATAAGAAGGTGATGGATGAAAATAAAACAGAGGTTTTCTTTTGGATTGACAAACCTCAGTAGAAGTGTAGGTAGTATTTAAAACAACGTGCATCTTCCTCACAGTAGTTTCAAGGGGTGATCTATGAATACCAGTTTATGTACTTGCTGGTCAGCAGACCTCCCAAAGACTGCTGTTTGTACTGGTGTTTTGCAAACGGGACTGATCATCGAAAGTCTGCGGGGAAGTTCTTTCCTACCAGTCTGCTTTGTAAATTTGGAAGTGATGCTTCCGTGAACTAAGGTAATTCAAGAAGAGTTTATTCACAAGTCGAGAGTACTTATCTTAATGCTGTAGGAGGAATTGGCTGATGGCACTGCCAGTATAGTCTTTCACTGTTGCACTTCTCTTGTGTCCTGTACTAACAGCTAGTAATTTGAAAATGGCACTTCATAGTCTTTAAAAGGGAGTTCGTAAAGTTCTGGGGTGCATGACCCCTAGAATCACAGATAGTTTTGACTAGCTTTTGCTACATTTCCAAGTGGATGAGAATTAATGAGTGGGACAGAGCACTGAGATGCCAGGAAGAGTAACATGGAAACAATGGATTCATGCTTCGGTACAAAGCGGATGGGTGTGGAGACATAATTTACAGCGTACAATCAAGTCTGTAACAGTTAGCTTGTCTCAGCTCACTCTGGTAGTTCAGGTTCCCCCTCTTCCATCTTTGGGTACAAGGGCTTAGGGAGCCCTGTGTTCAGTGTGGTGTGGAGTCACGGACCCGCAGTACAGCCCTCAGCGTCTGTGGGGAGTGGATGTGGGGAAGCAGAGACGGGCCAAACATGTCCTCAGATTTCATCTGTGGCCCATGGGAAAGTTGCAGAGGTTTGTTCTGTGTGAGTTTTTGTGGTTTGAAAAGATTAGCTACTTTGTTGCTCTCAGCAGTTGAGAAAATACTATTTTCAGATACTTTGTAGTAGGAAACTTGGGGTGAGAGGAGGGATCTTTGATTTCAATAGCTGAGACAGCAGAAGTCTCTGGTTGAACCTGCATGTTCCTTCATCGCTGTCTTCAGAAACTTAACCTTTCCTGCTTCTGACTTCAGAACAGATTTTGAAGAAACAAGTGAATGGCTCTCTGCTATATGGGTCAAGGAATTCTTCAAGAATTCTTTGATAAGTGGTTGAATCTTGTAACAGGAACAAAAGTATTAAGTCGGTGCCAGTTCCGTCTCTTGTGAACCGAGAGGATGTCAAGGCACGTGTTCTATTGGAGTGCAGTGAATGGTTTCTGCCTGAAAGTCTTTTCTTTGAAAAAAACTTCAGTTACTAATATTACGCTTTAGAAGCCTAAAATAGGGAAGGGTTAGGAAAAGAACTTTTTCCATTTCCTTGACAGTTACGAGGGTGAAATACTTAAAAAGGAAAAGATAAGATTACAGAAGTTGGTTAAGGCACTAAGATCAGGTGTTGGACTAGAAATTTTTTACAGTACTCAAAATCATTTATTTTAAATGGACAGCCACCTTTTAATCCATTTTTACAAATTTTTTTCTTGAAAATTTCTGTACATGTCTTCAAGGAAATGCATATTCTTAATGAAGGAAGAAGTCTGCAGTTTGTGTGTTTTTCAGTGTAGAAGGGTTGGGTTTGGCTTCTTTTTTGTTTGAGTCCGTTTTTTAAATGAGTCTGAATAAATCAAAACCTTGAAATTGCCATAGTTTTAGCTTGACATTAGATTTTCTTAGAACTAATATTAGAGGTATTTTTTAGGTTCAATGCCTCTCTTTCAAAGTTTTCTTTATATACTTTCTAAGGTTATGCCCAGTGAGCAGGATTTCAGTGTGTGGAAGTTTCTTGTACTTATATAACAATAATTTGGACAAGAGTTGTAGAAGCTAGACACTGACATTACTGATATCAGAGAACTGATGTTTTTTCTTTTTTTCATTTGTACTCTTGCTGATGTAACCTGTAAAGCAGGTTTTGTCATGGAATCTTATAGATCTATCATTAGCTACAGCACCCTATACATAAATGCATTTGTGAAAGTTGCTTGCAGTTTATATGATTCAGACTTGTATCCAGATTTATGGATGCAAGTTTTTGTTTGGCTTTCAGGTTCTTGGCAAAGTTTCTGTATGCATTGATTGTGAATTTCTGAGGTAGCAATTGCAATTTTGCTGCAGTGCAGAGTTGACCAGAGTAATTTCTGGTTTATACTGCCTGCTCAGCTGGCCTGTCATACTCTCTTCAGTTGGGTCATGTCCTAGAAGGTTGTTTAGCAGCTTTTGGCAAGGTGTCTGATAGTGTAAATTAAACTTGACATTATATAGTGGGAAACATGCAAATGGAGTCAGGACTGATGCTTCATTGTTTTTATATTGACAGGCACAGAAGGAAGACAAAAGTCTTTGTGAAATGAGGAGCTTTGCTCCTCTATGATGGAAATAGAAGGGAAGCTTTAGAGCCTTTAGGTTTAGAGCTGCATTATTAGGCATGTTACCTTAAAACAGCAACTGTATGTCATATTAGAAAATGTCAGACTGAGATACTGATTTTCACAGAACTAGACCAGGGTTGTGAATTTCAACTAATGCTGTCAACAGAAGTATATCTAAAACTACCTTTGATGAAGAGGGTCAAGGGTCTAGCATGATGGCATCCAGAAGGGTGAAAAGGGAAGCCTACAACTGCCTAATTTGAAATTCAGAGTTACAGTCTTAACGTAATCCAGTCCTGTGCATTTTCCTGAGTGGACTGTATTTTGATTCTCAGGGTAGAGAAAGACAAAACTGTTTTTTTGCATTGGTTATGTGCCTTGTTTAGCATTTTTGGACATACGCCAAGAGACTAAATTAATAAGTTCATTTTTACCAAATGGAATTAAGTTGCAGTGAGAATGTTGCACTTATTTGGAGAATAAATGTGCATGTGTACAGTTTGTGTATTTTGTCTATTCTTCCTCTATAAGAAAGATGGAATTCCTGACTTACTATATATTTAGCTATAATTATTATTACAGTCTCTTTTTGTCTTTACACATACATGAGAGAAAATGTTGGTTTTGCATGTTTTTTTAAAAAAATTTCTTTAACTGTGTCTAGTTACAGTGTGTTTTTAAAACAATTATTTTCATATATTCATGAAGAAATTAATTGAAAACATCAAGTTTTAGTGTTTTTTTAAGAACAAAAAAAATGGTATGTAACTTACTCAAAATTACCTTTCTATAAAGTGACTTGAAAAATGGTAGAAGGTCCAGTGTAGAATTTTCTATTTAGATGAGTATAGTATATTAATGTAAAAACATGCATCCAAGGAATTTATTGATCTACCAGTAAAAGAATACCAATATGAAAAACACATATTTATCAGACTTTGTGACACAGTTGGAAAAATAAAAGGGTATGTCAGATGAGTGTTAGCAGAAAAGCTATTGTTCATAAACTATTTGCTTCTCTTTCTTGAGAAGAAGAAATGTCACTGGGAAGGATATACTTAGGGAAAATCTGGTGGTGGGTGATTTCGGTTTTTTTTTGTTTTGGGTTTTTCTGGTTTTGTTTTTTGTTTTTCCTTGATAAACAGTCCATGTTTTCCTTGAAATCTGTGGAAAATGAATGTGGCCAATTTGAACTGTCCTTATCCCAAAGTAGACTTGTTTTTTTTGAATAGGAATATTTTACTTGTGAAAATCTGTTTACAGTACTGTATACAGCTTGCTAACATATATGTGAAATGTCACTTACAGGTGCTGACCTTAAAGAAAGAGCAAAAATGCACTCAAGCGAAGTTAGTTCTTTTGTCTCAAAAGCAAGAGCCACTATTAATGAAATGGGTATGTAACCTCTCCCTTGAACAATGTTATTTTAACTGTAACCTGAGGAGGGTTAGATCAGAGGATTGACATGGTTAATTCTTGATGTTCTGGTATCCACAGCTATTTATACTGATAAATACGAGTCATGGTGCATTACGTCTTTTAAAATGTTCCTGATCAAGTTTGGACTTTTTTTTTTTTTTTTAGAATGCTAGAAAAAGCTAAATCCCAGCTGACAGAGAGGTGATTTGCCCTGCTGTTTTCATGAAGCATGTATTGTTCAGTGACATCCAATTACTTTAGAATTTAATTTTTACTATTATATTCTTGTGGTTGATGTAATTAATACAGTCTTTAATGCATTTTATAAACATGTTAAACATCAACTGTTCATGGGAAGCTACTAATGCCTTCAAAGATTTGTTTAATACGCCTTTGTTCTGGTGTAGTAAAACCTGATAATAGTTTGGGATTTTCATTGACTTGTACTAGTTTTTAAGGATAGTAATTTCTCTGTAAATTTTAGGTTATGAATTCACCATCACATCATATCGCTTCTATATCTCTGCTGATCAGTTTTAATATAATTGTTTTTCAACACGACATTGCCAGTACATTTTGTCAAAAAGAGAAATCAAGTGTACCAAGTTTGAAGCAATCAATTTTATACATCTGATTTATATAGGCAGCATGTTTTGTCACTTGAAATTTTGGCACATAACTCTTGAGAAGTAAGTAATTTCTCAGAAAATGTTTTTAGATGCATTTCCTTAATAACATTGGGTCAGACCTTGGTTTGGCAGCATGTTATGACTGGAAACCAGTATGTTTTTGGAGTTAGACGACAGACTGCTGAAGAATGAGTCTTTGATTTGGTAGTTCATGGAGATACTTGTGTCCTTGAATTAATGTCTTGTCTTTGAAGTGAAGCAGATCCTCAAGGCTCTTTAAATAAATAAAATCAGTAAAATACCTAGAAATGAATAGATCGTTAGTTTCCTTTAGCTATGAATTTCATGCTGGTATTTGTCCTTTTATTGGAATGCTGAGCAAGAGTCACAAGTTGTTCCATTTACTTACTTTGAAAGATTTTTGGGAGGCCTCCCTAGCTCTAAGTAATAATTTTTCAACCTTTCTTGGGCTTGAGTTACTGGAAATACTTTCTGAGCTGCTATTAACATTTAAATAGAGGCAACTGGTTTTAAAATTTTCATGTGATCAGGAAACAGGTTTTTAAAATTTTGTTATTTTTAATTTTTTAAGTAAGAAAATTCCTAGTTTAAAAAAGCGCTTGGGTTCGGCATTCTGCAGTAGTGGAAAATACACATAGTGATTTGATGTTTTGTTTCACTTCAGAGTTGAAAAGATTTTAAGACAAATGTTTGATTGTCTTCAGCTTTAAGATTCCTCTGAGAGTATTTAACTACTGAATATGTAAGGAAATTTTCAGTGTTATCTAGAAAGTTTACAGGGGATCATTATGCTAACAGTGAGTTACTTGAAGGTTAGGAAACCAGTATAAGAGCTTTCATTCACTGGTCTCTAGTCTCTTCCTCAAGAAAGAAATGTGAAATTGAGAGTAAGTGGAATTAATATTTGAGAGTCTAGGTTGCTGAAGCACCTAACCAGGAAGGTAGTAACAGCAATTAGATATGCTGCAGGTTGGAAAAGAGATAGAATTTAACCTTACCCTTGCCTGATACTGTAAGAAAATGTTTGCTTAGGCTGAGTGTCTCTTTCTCCATCCCCCTTCTCCCTCCCTCGTTCCCTGACTCCTTATTCCCTTCCTTCCCCCCCTTTTGCCATTTCTGCTCTAAAACACTTAACAGTCACTAGAAGGTTTCTTAAATGGTTGCATGGTATTTGACCATCTCCTAGTTCATTTTTTTAAAGGCTTTTTTTTTAAAGGATTAAAGAATAATATTGAGATACCATTTCTAATGTTACTGGTCAATTTTCCTATTATGTATGTTTGGGCATACATACTATATAAGTAGCTTTTATTTTTCAGTCACATGATGCATTCCCACTATACACATATTTGAGACATTGTTGAACACATTATGCCAACAGTAGGTGTATTTGTAGAATAGATTTAACATTTTTCTGAAGGGTCTTTGCAAAGCAAGTTAAAATGTTGTTCCCTACATGCGGATCTGGTGGTTTTTTGTAGATTAGATTAGATGGATACGCAAGGTGTAATGTTGTGTGATGCCCTTAAGAACAGAAATGAACATTAGTTTTGTAGCAAGTCAGGGGTTCTCAGTTCTTTTTTTCCTTCTGAAGAAGTGACCTGGCATTACAAAATACAATTTTTGTAGAAGAAGTGAGGCATTGTATTTGCATTTGATTACTGCAATGGATCTGTATATTGAAAATAATAATGATATTTTTCCTGCACAGCAACAACCAGAATGTTGTGAGATGGTTAAAGAGGGGAAACAATTTTGAAATTATTATTAGTCAATGCAGAATGCTATATAGCCAGGGAGCAATATTTTCAGTCTCCCACTCTGTTCTTTCTCTATCCAAGTTTAATGCTGTAATCCCATTTAAAATGTGTTCTACTTTCTGCTTTTCAGAAATAGGTCACGTTTTGATAATTGTGTTTGTGTTCAGATGTGTGACCTAGTAAGGAGATGCTTCTTTATAACTATTTTCAGAAAGAAGACCATTAAGTTCTCTTTGTAAACAAAACACAAAAGGTTAATTACATCTTGAACAAGGGAATAAATGTAGCTTTTTAGAATTGACAGGCTTTGGCTTTCTTTAGTTGCTGTCAATTTCATTACATTTAAAAACCTTACGCTAGTGGTTTTGTAAAAAGCTGTAGTATCATTTTGGAATATAGCTACAGAAGAGAATTTCCTGGAAATTAAAAGCATACTGCACCAGTTTTTATGGGATTAATTTATAACTTCTTGCTAAATTTGGGTGAAGTATTAAGACTGCAGTAAATATCACTTGGTATAAAAATAAACACTGAAAAGAGCTGAAAAAATTATACTGAGCTGTTAGTTGCAGTGCTAAGATCTTTAAGTTGAGGCAGAAAAAAATCAAACCAGCCTCTATTTTTAGCGGTGCTTGCTTTTGCCAAAATTATATGAGAATTGTGGGGGTTTTGGTTATGATTTTGGTTGTGGGTTTGTATTTTTAATAGTAAGAATTATTAGACTACTTGTCCATTACTATATTTGTTGAGACTCTTTGTTACTGGTGTAAGTCTGGCTTGAGTCTCAAAAATAAAAGGAGAGAAAAGCGTTAACAGGTCTCTTGCAAGCATGCGCAATGAGACAGGTCTGACTAAATGAAATTAAATGTTACTGACTCCCAGAAACCTTGTGTTTGATACTTTGGTGGAAAAAAACCCCCCATCATTGTGGATCAAATCTTCAGCATGTATTTTATGGCATGACTCCCATAAAGTCCATGTTATTCTTCATACTGGCTATGGGGTCTGCGATGTGGTATTACCACTGTATGTATTGTTACCTGTTGGGAGTCAGTTGCGAAGCAGACTGAGGCTATGTATGGAGCTGAGTGCAATAACCACTGCTCCAGAAAAACACCTTGTTTAACAGAATGAGAAAGTCAAGGTGCAGAAGGAATTTGAACTTGGCAAATACTTGTAATTACTCAGAGTGATGTTTGGCCCTAGCCTATGCTAAGTGAGAAACACCACTGGTTACCAAAGCTCTTCCAAAGAACTGAAGTACTTAAATCCCACAAATGGGGAAAAAACATTTGAGGACTGACTTTTTGGATTATGTTCTAAAATCCAAGTTAAAGTGTGCACAGGCTTGATTTTTGTGTCACATTTGAAGGCAAAACACCTTTCTTGTGGCCTGAAGGAACCTAGTTCTGAGCTAAGCTAAGGAATAAATTTTTAATAAATATGAATTTTATGTGTTTTATGTTGGATGTGTTCCATTCTAGCAAACTTTACAGTGCTTTGTTTAAGATATCTGATTAGCTTTGATGCATAAGTTGCAATATAACTTTAATAAACAATGATCTTTAGTAATTTTATTTACGCATAATTTTCGCAGCTGTCATGAGTTTTTACATAGCCCAATTTGAATAAGATCATCTAAGATCATTAATAAAATCACCTTGCAGTCAGTTACTTGCATTTGGGTTTTTTATTGTGTGGGGGTTTTTTTTATTTTATTCAGAGCACATGCAACTATTTTTACAGCTTTGTTTTTACTCCTTAGCAGTTTTATTTCATTCTGGCTTCTCTTAGTCACAACCAAGCTTTTAATTTACCTAAAAAAGTATCCTTGTTCATCTCTCAGTAGAACAGTCTCTTCTCCAAAAAGTTCCTTTTTTTGACTACTGAAGGTCATGCATCCTTGGAAATTCTTATGTTGTGCCACATTATGTGCTACAGTTTGGTTTTGGATGCAAGCTGTCGAAACTTGGTTGTAGAGGTCCCAGGGTTATATAAATTACACTTGATTTCTGGTCTGCCAACTGCCACCCCACCTTCCCAATGTAAACCCTCAAAAATAGGCAAGAATGGTCATTGATGAGGTCAGCGCGGAGCCCTGTTTTACTGTTTGAGTTTCTGGGGTTTCTGTGGAGCTTTGGTTACTGTTAAAAATCCTGATTTAATAATGAGCATTTCAGACGTGATGAACTACAGAGAGGAGTGACTTCTTATGTAACATTAACTAAATCTATCTGTGTTTTGCTGGAGGTAAATCTGGGCAGCAAAGGTGGAGTGCTCTAATTTGAAAATCCAGTGAGAAGAACTGTTGGTTTCTTTCTTAGGGAAGAGCAGATATAGGCTACAACTTGAAAAACCATTCACTAGGAAGCTGAATGAAATACTGCAGGTAGCTATCAATTTTGAAAAAGGACAAATTTCCTTTAGCAGTGCCATGCCGTAGCAGCTCTCTTTGGCGTCATGATCTCCCTATTTTGCTGACACTGTGAAAGGCACACAGTATTTGTTTTGCTGTGTTGTTGCCTGTTCGGTTAAGTGTAGAATATATCTAGTACGGTCCATGACTGCTAGCGTTCTGAATGCATTGCTGAGCTTTTGGTTGTTTTCCAGTGGTAGATTTACCACTTCTCTTAACATTGAATTAATTTAAGATACCCTTTTACTAAGTATTGTCTGTTTCATAAATACACAGTTCTCTCCTTGCAGAGCTGAAATTATGTGCTTTGTCAAATGGCATTGGGTTGTTTTTAATTAAAAAACACGTTGCTAAATTCTGTACCATTATAGAGGCAACGGTTATAACACTCTTCTATAATTCTCTTCCAAGATGTTTATTAGCTATTTATATGACAACATTGCTTCCACAATTGCTAATACACTTTTTTCCCATGATAATATCTTTCTAAAAACTGTTACAAAAAACAATGCAGAAACAGAGGACTTGAATATTAGGATGAGCTGATTTCCTTCCTTATAGATCTGCAGATTAGGGAAGGAGTTGGCTTCACATTGCTGATTGGTTGCTTTGATCCCTGGCACTGCTGTACGGCTTTGGCAAGAATTAACATAGCCTCAGCCATAGTTTAGTTTTCCTTCTGGTAGTAATTCTGAATGCTGCTCTGTGAAGAAAAGGTGCTCTGCATGTGGCTCTTTTAATTTTCCTCCCACCAAAAGTAACTGCTGCTGCTTCCTTAAATGGTCTATTGAAATCAACGCAGTCAGTTTGCACATTGACAGTTAAAACAGGCCTCCAGTATGACTTGCTGTCCAAGGCTTCTGTTCCCTCTCTAGGGAGCCACACTGTGTGTGTCTGATGTGCTGGGAAACTCCACCCTTTCCTTGCCCTGCTCAGGTTTGAAATTGCATGTTTCAGTACTGGAATGAGGAGGAGTAATTTGTTAGGCCTTTTGCTTTGCCTGTCTCAGGCTCTGGCTCTGTTCCTAGAAGCAGTTAGTATTCTAAGGGCAACGACTCCTGGCATGGTACCAAAAATATGATGTTGTTTCTTCTGTCCAAGAAATCCTAAGCTTGTTGCTTGGGCCCAACATTAAGCTTTGACTTCAAACCAGTACGTTCAAGTCTTATGTTGAACACAGCTTTTGCCTAGGTGTGTGCTGCTTTGATGATATTACTGAACTGCTTTATAAAAAAAATTCTTTTATGCTTACTGTGAAACAGTAAAGAGTGTTTCCTCTGTAGTGTTCAGTGAGTGAGCTGATGAAACTATTACTCAATATATTAATCTAATTTAGAAATAAAGGTATTTTAGCATTAGACCGCGGAATGGAGGCCTATGGAATACTGCTGGAAGTAGATGGAGAAAAATTCTAGAAATGTTCAGCTGAAATGGTTACAGTCTGTGGATTTTTCTTTGTACTGTGTCAAACAAGAATGCTACTGCTCCTAGAGTATGTGTTATCTTCATACTGTAAATCAAACAAGTAGACAATAAAAAATGAAAACTTACCCATTGGATTCTCTTAACTGTTAGAGGATATAGTTGTGCTGTTGTTCAAATTTTATGTTCTGTGGTCTCTAAGAAGGAAAAAAACTTAAAAAGTAGAATATAAAAGTGTAGCCAAAATAATTTATCCTTGGTGTTATCCTTTTGTTTTGTAAATTCAGTTCTTGAATATGTGCTTTGCTATCTGTCTGAGTAATAAGTCCTTAAATGTACTTAATAAGGATAAGAAATACAAGAAGTAATTTGTGTTGTTCTTCTATCCAAAGTTTTTCTTCATTTGCACAGAAAGCAGATTCTGTCATCCAGGTACTTCATTATTCTTTTACTGAGGGCAGCATAGGGCTACAAGAAGAAATACCAGTAAATATGAAGAAACTAAAGAATATGTTTATCAAACTGAAGTGTTTCACTGAAGATGAGTGGAATATCCAAACTATTTTATATAGTACAGAAAAAGAATCACAGGAGAGTCAGCTACAGAAGACTAGCTGAAGCTAAAGGGTTTGATTAAAACACCTCTTTTATCCCATTAGTTTCCTAGCCTTTGCTATTAAGCAAGAATATAAAGCACACTATTACCTGTCAATAATAAAATACCAAATATAAAATTATAAAATAAATAACATAATTCCTGTATTAAATATATTTTTGTCAATTAAAAATATTTTTTCTAGGTCATTTATAAGAGTGGGTGATCACTGGAGGAAAACTGGGAAATTAATGGCATTGAGGGAGATGCCTCAAGAAAACCCTTTAACTAGTGTCACAATAAAGGAAAGGTAAACTTTAGTAATATATTTTGCTTAATAATCAACTGTAAGCAATATGCAGTGACCATTTTCATTAAAAATAAAATTTTTTACAATTACTAAAAATTACATATTTTTAATGGAGCTCTTTCTTGCTACCAGTTGTCTCCTTGAACTTTGAAGGTATTGAAGCAAAAATAATAATGTTCAAATAAATCTATCAACAGTAGCAGTCTACTAAGCTTCTTATCCGAAGTACAGGAATTAGAGTAGCTAAAAGCCTTTCACGATTCTAACTAGCAAATATATGGGAAAGAATTGTGTGTATCCAAAAGCACATGTAGACTGTTCAGACTTGCGATTGTGCTCATGTTTTTGCAGATGGAAGTATTTTATGAACGTGTAAATACATGTTACTCTAAGTAACTACTTTTTCATTCTTCCTGAAATTTTGACAGGTGAAGCTTTGTAGCATTTAATTACTTGCCTTGTACAAAAATAGTTCACCCATTCTTCTTTGCCTTCAAATTCCTGTAAGAAGATTTGACAGTCTCTCTTAGCCACTTTCGTGTGTTGCTACATACATCCGTTGGTTTTCATAGTGCTATAGAATGGATGGAAGTGTTTGTTGAAGAATTTGTTTTCTGTTAACTTTCTTCCCCATAGAAAGGCCTGTTTTGATAGTAATTCTTCCAACTGAAAGTACAAGCAAACTGCTGTAGTCACTGACTTGATAACAGATCTCACAAGGCAAGGTAAATGACTGAAACACAGCTGATACGGCTTTCTGAAGTGGAAAGCTTGTATGCCATCTTAATGTTGTTATTGTTCTTCAGGAAGAGATCCCAAAAGACTAAATCAAGTAATAGTATGGTATTACAAATTTTTTTTTTTATTTCCTAGGACATATATTAACTTATGCATAAGTGTAATTTTGTGATTAAAATGTCCCTAAACATAAAAATATTTCAGTTATCATAATTGCTCAGGGACTGTCTCTACTTGCTACTCAAAGTGCGTAGTTTATACCCTTTTAAAGGAAGAAATCTTAATTTTCTGCTCAAGAGCAATATCACTTAGAAAAAAATCTGGGTAGTGAATGGGTGGAAGTCTATTCTGAGTTACAGGATATGAATATTTAGGTTGAGTTTAAAACCAAATGAGAAGACCATTCCCAGTTATTACAGTAAGCTAGCATATAGTTTTAATAATCAATAATGCTGTTTCAAAATCCATGTTTATATCTGTGGTCTTTTGAAAACTGTTTCCTAACTTGTAACCAGAAAACTTGCAGCTTTTTGCTGTAATAAGAAAACCATGTGAAGTAGCAGATCTTGAACCTTTCTTTCAACATTGTTGTTGTAGGAATCAGCCCACTGACTTTCCAGTATTATGTGGTTTTTAGCAATCATGAGTTGAAATACTCAGTGAAGATAAATAGGATGTAAATAATTACATTGTTTTGTAATAATAATCCCAAAATTTATAGTTCTTTTTTTGATATTTTCACTCTATGATGTGGCTTCTATTTCTTCTTTTCTGTGTTCCTGATGGCTGACCCATCAACTGTGGAATCTACAAATACATGTTTGGTTGTGTTTAGATATTTCTGGGGCATGCGACCCTTTTATTAGTTTGAAGACTCTGTTATTGTTACTACTTGGGAAGCTTTCTTGTCTGTAAACAAAAACTTTTCTTTATGGGAACAACGTATCCTGGAAACTACTTCTGGATACATGAAGGACAAGAAAATCATCAGGTGTAGTCAGCGTGGATTCACAAAGAGGAAGTCATGCTTGACCAGCCTTATAACCTGTGATGAAATGACTACTGTCGTAAATGAGGGAAGGTGGTGGATGCTGGTGTACCCTGATTTCAGTAAGGATTTTGATGCTGTCTTATATAAGATTCTCATGGAGTAACTGATGATTTTGGACTGCATGAGCAGACAGTGAAGTGGTTTGAAAATTGTCTGAATGGACAGGTCCAGAGACTGGTCATTGGCAGCATGAAGTCTACTTGAAGGTCCCTAGCTAGCAGTGTGTGCACTATGGCCAATACTGGGTTCAAGTCTTGTTCAACATCATTAATGATCTGGATGATGGGGACAATATGCCCTCATTAAGTTTGCTGGTAATATAAAAGCAAGAGGAGTGGCTGATGCACCAGAGGATTGTGCAAGCTGGAAAAATTGCCTGATGGGAACCTCATTAAGTTCAACAAAGGAAAGTGCAAAATCCTGCACCCAGGGAGGAACAGCCAGTACATGCTGGGGGCTAATGATTGGAAAGGAGCTTTGCAGGAAAGGCCCTGTAGATCCTGGTGGACATGGGGTTGAACACGAAACAGTACTGTGCCCTTGTGACAAAGAAGGCTAATGGTATCGTTGTCTGCATTAGGACAGATGTTACCATTAGGTAGAGGAAGGTGATCCTTTCCCTCAACACTGGTGAGATCGCTTTTGGAGTACTGCGCCCAGTTCTGGGCTCCCCAGTACAAGAGGGAGATGGAGCTACTGAAGAGTCCAGTGAAGAAACGTGAAGATGATGAATGGACTGGAGCACCTCTCCTATGAGCAAAGGTTGAGCAAGCTAAGACTGTTCAGCCTGAAGAAGAGAAGGCTCATAAGGTGATATCATCAATTTATTAAAAAATAGCTAAAGTGGAGGCTGTTAAGAAGATGAAGCTAGGCTCAGTCCAGTAGTGTCCAGTGACAGGACTAGAGGTGGTGGGCACAAAGTGGAACAGGGGAGGTTCCTCCTGAACATCAGGAAACATTTACTGTGAGAGTGACTGAGCACTGGCACAGGTTACCCAAGGAGGTTGTGGAGTCTCCCTCTTTAGAGATCTTCAAAACCCATGTGGACATGAGCTTGAATGGCCTGCTCCAGGTGACACTGCTTGAGCAGAGGGGTTGGACAAGGTGATCTCCAGAGGTCTTTTCCAACCTCAACCATTCTGTGGTTTAAAGTTTTTTCATGTGCTGTAGGTCTATGTAGGCAGATAAATGCCAAGCTTTCTAAATCTGCTTGAGTTAGATAAAAAATTGTGGAACTTTTTATATATACCTCAATTTATAGCATACTTGCCTCCAGTAATCTGTGTAATACTCACAGTGTGTAGGATATTTTTTTAGATCATTCATTCTCCTTACTTTGTGTTTTATGAAATCCATATTCAAAATGAGAAATGAGCTGCTAGAAATGCCCCCTGAAGTTGCTTGTCCTGGTAGGCTGTGCACTAAGCAGCCTTGTTTGTCAGGTAATCAGAAATGCACATGTGGAATAAATAGCTTGGACAACCTTGTTTCTCCATTTTGTGGGAACTCAGTTGTGCTGTCATGTAAATCTGAAATCTCTAAGACAGCTTCTCCGTCTTAGCTGGAGACTCACAGCTTTTGATGGAAGTAGAGTGCTCGCTGCTTTCTCTTCAGTCAGTATTGGGAAACAAGAATTCTCCTTAGACTATTTGGTAGCTGTTGGTAATTAAAGACAAGTCAGGTTTATGAATCTGGTTCAGTAGGTGCTAGAGGTAGTGACTAGCTTCTGATTTACATCTGAATGACTGATTGCCAGAGGTCACTGAAGAGGGAAGAACAATAAGGACTTTTTTGAATGTTGTCCAGGTATAGGAGGGCCACAGAGGAATGGCCAGGGGAGTAAAGGTGATTGTCTTTCATTTTAGTGATTCATATTGAATGCTTGAAGAGGCACACTTTAAAGTGGGCCTTTATTTGAATGTTCCTAAATAGCAAATTCTGGCTGCCGTGGTTAGTCGAATTCAAAGTACTTGCCCTAATCTGTAAAAGAGTAATTAAAAAATAGAACTTAATTGTATTTAAGGGAGTGTATTTAATTTGTGCATTGTCAGGGATTGAATGGGCTTCCATGGAGTTTTCTTCTCTGATTCATGGGAATCGCAAACTGCAACTGTTGCTGCAGTAACAGTGCAGACCTTTTACATAAAGAGAGATTGAATTCTTAGTCTGCTGGACTTCCATTTTCTAATGATGGCTCCTATATCCTAGCTATAGGAAGGAATACCAGAGGTGTTCTTCAGGTTGATTGTTTGGAACTGCTGTCAAGCTACAAATATATGGTTCTCACAGAAAGCTCATTGACACATGAACAACGTAGATCTCAAAATTTTGTGCCTAGCTCAAGAATGTTAGTTCTTTTTGTACAGTTACTATCATAAAATACTACAGGTATAAATTTACTTAAGCAAGGAGTTTGGTATTTCTGGATTGGATACATTCTAAAACAGTTACTCTTTTTTTCTTGGTGTCATGTATTTTAAGTTAATCAATCCAGACACGTTAATGTAGGTTGACCAGGAACACAAATCACAAAGTCTGGACTTCTGGATAATCATATTATTCTTCCTCTGCCCATTTCAGGAAGTCTCCGTAAGGGATTAGTAATAGTGATAGGTCTTCCTTTGAGTCCTTGGAAACTGTCTAAAGAATGTGTTTATTGTCTGTTATGTAAAATCTACTGTATGCAGTGTTTCATAAAGGCAAGAAGACTACTGAGTAAATTGTTGCCATTTTGGTTTTACTGTATTTATTCATCCATTCTCCATGTTTCTTCCTTTCTTCTTCCTCAGTATCTGCGAAAGGTAGATTTTTTCCTAGTTGATCAGACCATTGCGTTGTCTCAGATATTATCTTACATATCTATAACTTTATAAGAACCTTTTTAATGAATTAGTCAGGGGACTAAATAGTGACAAATGATTCAGGTCAGTAGAATCCAGGCAAATTCTACTTTCTATTTGGGAAATGTCGGTGTCCACAAAATATGAGTCAGCTGCGTGGGCTTTGTGACACACATCTATTTCTTGGTTGAATCCTCCAGACCTGGTGCATGTATTCATATAACAGTCTTTCTGTTGTTATATAGTCATATTGAAGCAGAAAGAAAATCCCTTGTTAGTCAGCAGCAGTGGACATCCTGTAGAAACTCACTTAAAAATGAAATAATAATTACCCGTTTCAAACCAGTTGTGATTCTTTGAGATGCCTTCCCACACTTTACATGTGTTTTTGTGTGTTTCAATGCAGAGTCCTTCTCTTGGGACATTGTGTACTGGTGACAAAATTGTGGAGGAGCTTAGCTTACTCCACTCTTTGTCTTTCAGTAATGGGGAGTCACATGAAAGCAGGAGGCATCCCAAGACTACAAATGCTCCTAGTTAACCTAATCTCAATCTACATGTAACAGATATTTACCATTCCTGAAGTTGAGCTGAAGATCCACTGTTACTACAGAGTAGGAAACAGGCCCCCATTTCTTTATGCTACTGTATATCATCTTTTCTAACTTTTGTTTGAGCTTTTTATGAGTTTATTTGTCTTACAATAAGTTTCAGTAAGTTTATCTTACTAAAGTTTTTATGCATGCCATTAATTTCTTAGTTCTTCAGTTTACCTGTTGGCCACTCCACCTGTGTTATGCCTTGAATGGCCAGTAAACATCCTTTTGTACAGGTTGTGTCACCTGTCCTAACAGATGGTTCATCAGTTACCTTAATACTTAAAAATTATTTTGATCTGCTTCTTCATGTTATTCTTTTCTTCAGCTAGTCCAGATTCTGTTTCTACACTTGTGATTTGAAATACAGAAATGCATTTTTGTCTTATGTCTGTCTCCGTCGCCAGCTTACAACTAACAATATACAGAAATTGGCCCTTCTTTTTCTTTGCTGTACTTAGAACCTTCCTTTTGTGTTATCATTTAGCATTGATGTTATATTAGGACATGGGTATCAGCCTTTGCCTGGGACACTTGGTTTATATGTAGAATGGAAATGTATCCACAGAATATGCAGCATGTTTTACAAGACAAGAAGTAATCCTTTGTGAATTCACTGTATGAACTGGCTTATTTAGTCCTTCATATTCCACAATTCCACATACTCCAGTAGTTCAGTGTAATTTTCTGACTACAGTTTAATGTTGCTTATTACTTAGTCTTTTTTTTGACCACTTCTACCAATTAATCTGTGTATATACATGGCACTTGTCTGTGTTGTACACTCTGATTTAATTATTTTCTTATATGCATTTCTGATACCTTTTGTAGACTTTATTGTGCAACTCATGATTGCAATTGATAAACCTCTATCAGATCTAGAATCTAGCACTACTGTTTGGTAGTACAGGAATTGCCTGGAATTTATATCTGTTATTTACAGCGTGACAAAAATGTGGAATGTTCGAGAATAAAGCCACTGGGCTTCTTGGCAAAGCTTTAAATACTTTTTTTCTGTCACTCATAGCAAATGAGCTTTGCCATGTAGAGTCATTGTGGAGTTTGACCTGTCTGTTTCTGTAGTTGATTGTCGTAAAATTTGAGTGCGTACGACTCAGTTAAGTCTATAGGGCATGATTTGTCAAACATCATCTCTGGTTTTGTTATGAGCTGAACAGTTTTGGCAGTTGTGTATTAAAATTAATGCAGATAAACATGAATAAGTGCCTCTTGTGCTATAAAATAAGAATATTCCAAGAAGCTTTACTCTTGGTAATAAATTCTAGTAGTGTAGAAACTCAGCTTGCAGTCCAGAGCAATTGCAATTTCTTTCTGTATTGCTTTTCTGATCCTTCACAAGAACATGTTAAAAGGATTAATTTCTTCAATTCTTTTTATAGGTGTGTGCAGAGCTATTGTAAAGAATTTGTGTTTTGCCTTTCGCTCATTGTCAATTACCATGTCAGGTGATCCTTCAAAAGAATATCCTTGGAAAGTGATGATTCTAACATATGGTATCAGACTGCTTTTTCTACCCCTGAATTATGAATTCTAGTATTTCTTGACAGGAATGCTGGCTGTAATTCTTGAAAGCAAGCTGTTCAGTAATACCCTTTCTGTAAGTTTCATTTTCACGTGTAATATTCCACTTGAATTGTACTATAGCTAAATCTGGAATTCACTTGTCATAGAGAAAGTAGTCTGCCTTGGAATACTGCAAAAGTTGTGTAAATGGTGCTCCAGATAGCATTGGCTAGTCTCTGAAAAAATGGAACATACATGCAGGCGGTAACTCCTGGAAACTGCAGTTAATAACAACCATACCTTTGTGTTCACACAAATTATTTTTCATTTACCTATGGCAAAGGCACATTCCTTTAAGAGAAATGCTAGCCATATCAGCCTCGAACTTGGTTTGCAAGATTTTGGTGAATTAGTTATGGTGACACGTTGTGAGTTTTGGTCAGCAACCTGGCACTGCTGGAAATGAGAGTTGCCTTTGTGTCTTCCTATGTAACTAAGAAAAAGTGTATAGAGGAACAGCAGATTTTACTCTTATTCCTCTGTCTCCTTTGCCTTCTGTGGTAGATGACAAATCCGGTGGATACCTTGGATTATTGTGTAGTGACTGCAAGGGCTTGAAGTTGTAGACAGTAATCAGCAGTCTCTTTTGATAATGGATATTGATTCAGATAATCACTTTTATTCATGATCTAAACCAGCAACCAAGGTACTTTGATTTAAAGCATCCATTATACTCTTCAGAGCATTGGTAAATTTTTGTTCTTTCCTTAAAGACAATTGGGTTTTCAGTAGTTGTTAATCATGAAAGGAAGTTGATTTATAGGTAAAAATAGCCTTTAATTTGATATTTATTTCGTTATCCATTGAGTGACTACCCGTTTCTATTCAGATTTATACATGCTAGTGTACGTTAACATTTGATTTTTTTTTTTTTTTTTTTTTTTTTTTTTTTTTTTTTTTTTTTTTTTAAGTTATCTGAAGTATACCTGTCAGAGAAGGAAAAGTTAAGCTAGGTAGCACAACTTCTAAATTTAGAACTAACTAGCTCACTGAGGAAAGGAAGTGGGATTTGTAATTAACACATTAAACTTATAATTTTTGGTCACATTCTTTTTAAAACCTAGAACGGTAGAGACCATTCTCTCACACCTTTTTTTCATTTCTATTTTTTCTTTTTCAATTCCCAACTAAGACTGAATGAACTGGTCATTGAATTCAAGTAGCTGAAACAGTAAAACAAAAATATGCAGAAAAAGCTATTGCTGTCGAGAGTTGGTTTAACATTTCAACAAGCTTTACACTGGTGTCCAGCTAATGAATTGCTTTTTACTGTCTTTGAAACTTTAGTAGCAAAAATGTACTATTGTACAAATATTGTCTGAGTATAATTTAAAATTGTTGATACTTTGTGGTAAATGTGATGTTAAATATAATTAAAGCTGTAATATACAAGTTTATTTCTCAAGTAAAAAAGTTTTTCATAAACTTCCTTTGAGTTCATGGTGAAGAAGGAAGAAGAGAAACTTGCTGGAGGTGAAGAGCAGTACTTTAAACTGAATGTTTAAATGAGTTCCCCATATCAGAAAACCAATGATAAATTAAATACAAACCATGCCATGGTCACAGAGGGCTCTGTAGCTCTGCTACCTGTCGTGTATACAGGCAGGATGTGCATCTTTATATCAGACTGAAAGCTTTCTCACATTCCATTAAGATGTTAGCTGCTGCTTTGCAGGAGAAATGGGGCAGTAGTGGTGGTCCACCACATCTGGGAGTGTTAAAGCACAGAGAGCTTCCGGCTCTGCTTGCATCACAGATGATATGATGAGACACCGGGACTGTTTGAGTATGTGCCTTTTTTAAGTATTCCTGTTTTATTGTTTGTCAAACTCTGCTATGTGTGTTTTTGGATTTTACTATTCAGATTTTTTTGAATGTGAGCAGAAGCTAGAGAAAAAATGCTTGCAAACATATTCAGCCACAGACTGATGAGAGGGAAGGTCAGGTGTTTTTGCCAAAGTTTTGCTGAACAATCAATTTTTACTTTTTTTCCCATAGCATGACTGTGCTTTGAACAAAAGGTAAATGAAATGGTGTTTCAGAGATGTTCTTTATAAGGCCAGTGTTAATTCCTACTTTCTTTTTCAGCTAACCTCCCTGTACCCACTATTGCTGCAATAGATGGAACTGCATTAGGTGGTGGCCTAGAACTTGCGTTAGCCTGTGATATAAGAGTAGCAGGTAGGTCTGAATCCTGTTTATAGAACATAGGATTATTAGTGTTGCAGATGGCTTGACTAATCCTTGTTTTGGCAACAGTCTTATAGCACTTTGTGTTTGATGTTAAATATAATCAGTTATTTTAAAGGGATTTAGCAGAAACCTAAGTACTCACTAATGTTTATTTTCAAACTTGCCACTGATAGCTGGATTGTTTTTGTTAACATGTTTTGTTTTATTCTTATGTCCTTCGTTTTGTCCGTGTTGCTGGAAGGGTTATGTAGGTTTTTTTATATTTTATTTAGTAATTAAAATGTTCTCTATTTGAAGTTTTCTAGATGGTGATTTGGTTTTATCTAAACAGGATGCAGACAAAAAAAGTTGTTAGAGTATTATTATTATTATTATATGAGCAATTACACTGATATTAAAGGAGAATGACAACAGCCCTTGAAAAGAAGAACCTTGACCTATCCAGCTGTCAGGACTGTGAAGTCATTCTTAGGAAAGTAAATGGAAACTCCTGAACTGTTGCCAGTAACTTAGGGTATATAAAGCTGTTTGACCCGTGGAGGATATTCTGTCAGCTAAAGAATTCATAATAATCAGATACAGAATTCCACCCCATTTTAAGATGTTAAATAATAAGTCGTCTTCTTTTAGTATTTTACATTCTGCAATTAAGTGTCTGTTACTCACTGTAATTGCTTACTTGCTATATGAAAATTAATAAGCTACAGGAGTTGCTTTGATGGGAGTAATTGGATCTTTTACTAAAGGCAGATCAGTTGAATCTATTTAAAGATTTTCGTAAATGCTTTCTAAGTGATTTATTGTTCTTTATGAAGGAAATGTAATAAATTAACATCTTGTAGGTCATTATTACATGTTTTTCCAAGTTTTTTTCCTATAGATTATAATAAGAACTCTTTTACATTCTGCTTTTTAGCCTCTTCTGCTAAAATGGGCCTAGTTGAAACAAAATTGGCAATCATTCCAGGTGCAGGTATGAATGTTTTGCTTTTGTTACTTTGGATAACTGAATAACACGTGCTCTTGATGTTTGATTTTGGATTGTTCATCATAAATTTCTGCTTATTTTTGTATTCCTGTTAAGGATCCTGGCATGTTTTGAAGATTATTGCTCATATTACTTACCAAAAATTAGTAATTTTTAGGGAGTGGCACTTGTGTATTATGTTTTTAGTCAAAGTCTTCATTAACCGAGTCAGTATTGAGTGATTCTGTAAATAACTCTAGGTGTCTTGATCTGAAGGCTGAATAATTTTGCTAAGGATCAGAACAGGAAAGAAGATAGAGTTAACTATCAGTGTGCGAAAATGGTAATTTAAATAATTACCACTGTTACATAATGTCTGGTAGTTCAGGGTTCAAATTCTGTTTTCAGGCTGCTAGTAAAAACTGAACATAAAGCTGTGAATAGATCTTTTGTCTTTACCAATGTTTTCTGAGATTTGGGGTGTCAAAAACTTTTTTCTATTTGGAAGACCAGCTGACTGGTTTTTCCTGGATTCAAGGTGAATGACAGTTATGGAATGAATAATGTTCAAGGAAGTCTTTCTGTTAGGAAATCTTTTCTTTTTATTTTATGGATAAATCGTTGTCACTGGAATTAAGATATCTGTCTTTCTGGGGAAAAGGCAATAACTTGAAAAAAGGTGCATCTGTGTGTCCCCTACCTAGCTTTGGCCTTAATTTCTGGAATTTTTGGGGAACTTTCTTTGCCCATGTTTTCTTTCTAATGGATGGAAACTATTTTGAAAGCAGTGTATCCAAATTTAATTTATACTGTTGCAGTTCATGTATAGACAACGGTAAAAACTACCATAATTGGAGCACTGGTATGAAGTTTGTGTAAGAAACTATCCTGTCCTATCACTAGACAATCTAGACAATTGTTGTGCAGTTTCTATTATTATTGTTACTGCTGAGCTGTGATTTGAGTTAATACTTTCTCCCTGTCTCCTTTTCTCTGTGGTCAGAGCTACATTTTATATAAGGAAAACTGAGTTATGGTGACTGGTCTCTTTTTAGCAGTGGATAAAGATAGTAATGTAGATGATTTTAAGCATATATTTCCTTCTGGAGGTGTTGTAATGAAATAATGTGCCTTGAGAGTAAGTCCCAGTGAATAAAAAGACAGAAAATTATGTTTACTATGTTGGCAATTTTTTTCCCCTTTGTCCTCCCACTCCACCCTCTTCTAAGGAATTCTGCACAACAGTATTGACATACTCTCCAGTTTTTCTTGTATTCCCAGTATTCATCTTACTTGGTTGTCTCATGGTTCCTTGTCTTCAGTTAATTACAGATATTTCAGACTTCTAACACTTCACCTTAAAGTGCTATGTGACTGACTGTCCTCATGAGTTTCATTCAGAGTGTTTTATTGCTATTCAAAGACCGAGATTTGAAAAAAAAAATTTTTTTCTTATCCTAAGATAATGATTTGGGCATATGTCTTCAGCTCCTTGAAAATGTGTCACATTTCACCATGTTACAGTGCCTTTTAAACTTAAAACATTTTGGGTGATGTTCAGTGATGATTTTTTTTTTTTCCCCTATTCTTATCAGCTTTTCTGAGAACTGTTTTTTGCTGAGTGTATTTGAGCTTGCAACAACTTTGTCATGCTCAGCCTATATTTGCACTAATCCTGTTGAGCAATGACAGAGTTTCAGCCCTTTTTGGCTCCTGTCATCCAAATAGTAACTGATAATGCTTTGTGTCATCAGAAAGAGGAGAAAGAGTGAAGGAATTGTGTCATTTAGGTAGGAAAGCCAGACATGCTTACTTGAACCGTAGCCTTCATGGGTTAATTTTATTACTTCAAGCTGCTCTGAGCCAAAGCTGGGCAGTGGAGTTGTAACAAGAGCTGTAGCCATTTAAGAGGCCTCAATCTGTTCCTGCTGCCATCTAGTACAGTTGAAACTGTACTAGAAGTGTTGCTTCTTCAAAGTAGGCCCCTACAGCATGATAACCTACTACTGTTTTTGTTTTGCCCCATCAGCTGCAACAAGTATGTGATAGATGTAAAGATTTTAGCTTGGGTGATAATTAATGTGGGTGTTTGAAGCTGTATGAAAAGCTTCTTTATTTTTTTTTGTTTGCTTTTCTAAAAACTCCAAGAAGTTAACAGTCAAAAAGTTGTGTTAAAAGAATGTTACTACAATTTAATAGTATTAAAATACAGATTCAGGGCAGATCAGCTATGACACTTTGGATGTTGTTGTATGTTACGTTTTATTCCATCCTACTTTGACATGTGGGCTGCTGTCTAGTCACCAACCACTTGTAACAGAAATTTCCCAGGTGGGAGAAGTTTTGCTTTTGAGCACACGTAGAAGTACTACAACCTTCTAAAGGCAAAGGCTGAGGAGCAGTTAGTTGCATACCGGTTAGTGTCCCAAAATGGATTTTTTCTTGTAAATCTGCGGTTCTCAACCAATTAGGCATTTGTAGAGCATGCTCTCTGTGATAGCTGGCTGAGTCTCCTCAGAGTATTCATCCATGGCAGAGAGCAGAACAAGACCAAGCGGGGTGACAGCAATGCCCGCTTCTCTACAGTAGCTTTGTGCACAGCCCAGTTGCTCAAGTTGTGAGGGAGAAGGATTGATTCTTCTGCCTTTGGAAATTTAAATGCAGTTCCCTTCACGATGAAAAAAGCTGTATGTGCCAGACTGTGAGCTAGGGAGAGTAGATGATAATTCCATTATTCCTCTTCAGTACATCCCACTGTCTCGTAAGGAAGTCAAAATTGAGAGAACTAGAGGAAGTGTGTGAAAAAAGGGAAGACAGCTTGATAACCTGGTCCTGGGGAATTTACCTGAGAATGGATATTGATGATTTTTCTTTTCTAAAGAAAGTGTGCCAATCACCATTCATTACACCAGTGGTCTATATGCCACCACAACAATCAGAGATTTGTTTAGGTTGGAAAAGACCTTTAAGATCGTAAAAGTACGTTAATCATAATAGATCATTAATCCAGCACTGCCAAGTCGATCACTAAACCGTGTCCCTGAATGCAACATCTATATGTCTACTAAATACCTGCAGGGATAATGACTCGACCACTTCCCTGGGAAGTCTCTTCCTGTGCTTTACTACCCTTTTGGTGAAGAAATTTTTCTTAATATCCCTACTAAATCTCGTCTGGAGCAGCTTGAGGCCATTTCCTTTTGTTCTATTGCTTGTTACGTGGGAGAACAGTCTGACACCCACCTTGCTACAGCCTCCTTTCAGGCAGTTGTAGAGAGTGATAAGGTCTCCCTTCAGCCTCCTTTTCTCCAGGCTAAACAACCCGAGTTCCCTCATCCACTCTTCATAAGATTTGTTCTCCAGACCCTTCACCAGCTTTGTTGCTGTTCTCTGAACATGCTCAAGCTCCTCAATGTCCTTCTTGGATTGAGGGGCCCAAAACTGGTCACAGTGTTTGAGGTGTGGCCTCACCAGTGCCAAGTACAGGGAAACAATCACTCCCCTTCTCCTGCTGGCCACACTATTTCTGATACAAGCCGGGATGCCTTTGGCCTACATGGCTATGTGGGCACACTGCTGGCTCATACTGAGATGGCTGTCGACCTGCACCTGCCCCCAGGTCCTTTTCCACTGTGCAGCTTTCCAGCCACTCTTCCCCAAGCCTGTAGCATTGCAGGAGATGTTGTAGTCCAAGTGGAGGACCTGGTGCTTAGCCTTGTTGAAGTGTATACAAATGGCCTTGGCCCATTGATCCAGCCAGTCCAGATCCCTCTGTAGAACCTCCTGACCTTCAAGTAGATCAACACTCCCACCCAACTTGGTGTCATCTGCAAACTTACTGAGGGTGCACTCAATACCCCCACCCAGATCATTGATAAAGATGTTAAAGAGAACAGGCCCCAACACTGAGCCCTGGGGGACACCACTGGTGACCGACCACCAGCTGGATTGAACTCCATTCACCACCACTCTCTGGGCCCAGCCATCAGTTTTTTTATCCAGTGAAGAGTACACTCATCCAAGCCATGAGCAGCCAGTTTCTCCAGGAGAATGCTGTGGGAAACTGTGTCAAAGGCTTTGGTGATGTCTAGGTAGGCCATGTCCACAGCCCTTCCCTCATCCATTAAGCAGGTCACCTTGTCATAGGAGGAGACCAAGTTGGTCAAGCAGGATCTGCCTTTCAGAACCGCATGCTGACTGGGCCTGATTGTCCTGTATGTGCTTCGTCATGGCACTCAAGATGATCTGCTCCATAACCTTCCCCCACTCCGAGGTCAGGCTTACTGGCCTGTAGCTCCCTGGATCCCCTTTCCCCGCTGTGGAGGTACCAGATTGCCGATTGGTACCTCCCCAATAGCCAGGACTGCTGGTAAATGAAGGC
>NW_010417972.1:67371-91309 GCF_000710305.1 Buceros rhinoceros silvestris | reverse complement strand
TGTTAAATGATGGAAAGTGGGTTAGTGAGCACTTCCACCAGCTCCCGCAGTACTCTTGGGTGGATCCCATCCGGCCCCATAGATTTGTGTGTAAGTGGTTCAATAGGTCACTGACCATTTACTCGTGGATTATGGGGGCTTCATTCTGTTCCCCATCCCTGTCTTCCAGCTCAAGGCTCAGAGAACAGCTGGTCTTACCGTTAAAGACTGAGGCAAAGGCAGCATTCAGTACCTCAGCCTTGTCCTCATCCTGCATCACTGTGTTTCCCCCCATATCCAATAAAGGAGGGAGATTCTCCTTGTCTTCCTTTTATTGTTAATGTATTTATAGAAATATTTTTTACTGTCTTTTACAGCAGCAGCCAGATGAAGTTCTAGTTGGACTTTGGGCTTTCTAATTTTCTCCCTGCACAGCCTTGCAAAATCCTTGTAGTCCTTGTGAATTGCCTGCCCCTTAACCCCTCCTTTTCTTCCCGAGTTCCAGCCAAAGCTCTCTGTTTAGCCAGGCTGGTCGTCTTCTCTGCTGGGTTGTCTATGGCACACCAGGACAGCCTTCTCCTGTGCCTTAAAGATTTCCTTCTTGAAGAAACTCCAGCCTTCCTCATCTCCTTTGTTGTTCAGGACCGCCTCCCAAGGAACTGTCTCAATGAGTCTCCTAAACAGGTCTGCCCTCCGTAAGTCCAGAATAACAGTTCTGCTGACCCCTCATAAGGGTTAGGGCTGGGCCAGCCACCAGATGAATGACAGATGCTCTGTATTACCCCCTGCTCCCTCCCCAAAGGAGAGGAGAAAGGGAATAAGGGAAAAAGACTAATGGACTGGAGAAGAAAACTAAAACTATCAATAAAATTAAATTCATACCAATACCAAACCCAACCTCCCTGGTGACAACCACATCACTGTCATCACCGATGCTGTGGGCAGGCACCGGGGGAGGCCCAGGCTGGACTCAGCAGCAGACAGGTACTGGATTCAGGATCTGGATTCTGGAACTGGATTCAGGAATGCACAGATGGCGATCAAAGGCAGAATGGACAGAGTCCTTCTTGGATGCCAGCCATTGAAGAAGAGAGCAAGAGAGAGCTTCACCCTTGTCATCCTTCAGCTTTGTAAGGAATATGACGTCTGTGGGATGGAACACCTTGTTGGTCAGTGTAGAGACACGTGTCTCTACAGGTGTCTCTGCTCCTCTGCAGCCTCTAACTTAACTGCACCCCCACCGTGGTGCACAGGATTGAGCAGTGACCTTGGTCTGCACAGCAGCAAGTCTAAGCCAGATCCTTTCTGCACCCCAGCCCCTGGCAGTGACTGTGAACACCAAGTGTTATCACTGCTAGAAGCAGACACTGCCGTTAACTTCAGACAGTGCAGCCACTGAGCAGAGACCGAGCTGAAAAGTGAAATCTCATTCTGAAGAGAATGAGTGCTGCTCTAACTCAGACCAGGACACCGCCCTCCTTATTCCTCTGAGAGTTAAAAACTCTATCATTTCATGATCACTATGTTTAAGACAGCCTCCAGCTAACAGCACTCACAGGTCCTCTGTTCACAAACAACAGGTCCAGTGGAGCGCCCTCCCTGTTTGGTTCGCTAACAAGCTGTGCTCAGAAATATGTCTTCCCCACACGCCAGGAACCTCCTGGTCTGTTTCTGCTCCACTGTATTGCATTTCAGACTATTTGTCTGTTTATCCCCTCTCCTCCTCACTTTTCTTCCCTACAGACTTCACGTCTGTTGGCCAGTTTGGTCTAATTTGACAACAGGACAGCTGTTGCGAAAAAATACAGTCCCTAGAATTATATTAAAAGTAGGTGGCCAGATGAAGGAAGAATTTTATTGTCCTCAGATGAACAGTTTCAGCACTAACTAATCTATCCTTGGGCATGAAAGAAAGGGCACAGAAGAGAGGTGCTGTAGATGTCCGAGCTGTGGAATATCTTTCAGTCAGAGTACTCTTCTCACTGGACAGAAATGAGTTTGTATGAGCCAGGATCTCATGGGGCAACCAGACTTTATTATCTCTGCAGTTTGAGGAGATGTTCACTATCAGCCGGAGTGCTTGTCTTAAAAAACCAAACAAAAACCCCAACTCTATTCATCACTAAATGCAGTTGATTTTTGGATCTCTTAGTTGAAAAACAGTTTGAACAACTTATTTTCGATGTAACACTGTAGTCTGTACAGAAGTCAACATAATGAGGAAGAGTATTTTTTTACACAAAAGTCATGTTCCTTCTCTTTGTTGTTATTTCACAAACTGAGGTAGAAAGAAAGCAAACCTCTTTCGTTAATTGAATGTAGTTTCTGGTGTCTCTCAACTGGCAAAGGAGGTGTTTCACAGTGACAGGTTTATACTTAGCTGAAAATTGTGTTTTGGAGCATTAGTATCTAAAGTCCTTTGTTTTTCTGCATTGTAACTTTTTAAAGCTATCGCCATCCATGATTTATTTCTGTTTATCTCTAGTTTTTTCACAAAGAATGTCATACTGGGCCTGCAATTGATAGATGGCACCTTGCTGGCCGATCTGCTTTTATTTGTGTATCTTATTTGTATATCACTCAGTAACATCTGTTATAAGAAGATAAAATGGTTATAAACAACACACATAAACTTCCTTATTCTGTTAATAGATGGAGATGTGATTAGTTGAATAAGGGAAAATACTCTGTGATAATAAAAGTAGGAAAGACAGATGTGTTTATAAAAATTAATTAGTATTTTCTTTAAGCATTTTTTTACATGGAAGTTTCTTGTGTAAAGCTGAGCTATTGCTATACATTAGCAATTATGTTTCCACAAAGAAGATAAAATAAGAAATTAGTACACTTTTGTCAGCAGATAATTGGACCTGGCAAGACCTGTAGCTACTGGCATGCATACTTAGAGCTGTCACTCCTTGTTTTGTTTGTTCTGTTCATGAAGATGTTTTAATTAGCAAGTCTTCATTCAGTTCATCAAAATGAATTTTGCCTTTGTTCTTTTCTGCTTCTTCCCAAAACCCCACTCCTTCATTACAGAGTTGTCTTCCACCATTAGATATGAAATAAAAACCCAGCACATAATCCCTGGGATCATGCTTTCCTTAACAGCATGCAGTGTAAACACGTATTTTATCAAAAAGGGAAGGCTTAATTAAAAAAAACAAAAGCCCCAAAACCCCCAGAATAGTCTCAGTTAAATCTTTAAACAAGCCTTTATAAACAAGCTGTATCTTCTTTCTGCACTTTGAAGTTACTGTGGACCCTTTTTTGCCAAAGGTGAAACTGAAATTTTGTTCTTTGTTAGGTAGCAGACTGGATCAGTTTTACTCTTTAAAACATATACCAAGGGAGAGATTTTATGGCAGCAGTTTTGTGTTCTCTTCTTTCCACTTTGGTAACAGTATTGTTTTGCCTGTTTTTCTGAACTTTAAAATGTGTTTGGGGAAGTTATGGTACTTGTAGATTATAAGATTATGAAAGATGACAGAGGAGCACATTGGAAAATCAATTTTTATTTGCATAGGAAGAAAATGAGCTGAAGAATGAAAACTGGATTTAGGTAATCATTATGTATTTTCCTTATCTCTTAAAAGTACTCATTGTTAGCTTTTACAAACACCATGAAGGCCTTCATTACAGGGTTCATTTTAAAGCTGAAAAAAAAATACTCTGTTTTAGATGACAGAGATGTCAAGGGAATTTCCAGTTTTCAAAAACTCAAGCAGAGTGTGATCTTGCCAACAGCAGTAGTTACACAATTCAGGCAAGTGTAAAGGTTAAATAAAACTTCAGACATTTCAAGTTGAAATTTGATGCACCTTACAATACATTGTTAGCATATTCCTTCCATTTCTGTATTTTAGTTTCAACAATAATAGGAGTAATTGCGTTTGACAAATACTGAAAAATATGAAAACTTGACAAATACTGAAAAGTATCACCATTTGTAGTAGTGTCTGAGGTAGGGCTTAAAGGTTTCTGCACTTTCAGTGGATTTTTACTGCATGTAGGTGCTACTTTGTAGTACATCATTACAGAGATACTTACACAAAATAAGCAGATTTTTCTTTCTAACTTTATACAATCTACCAGAGTAAGATCCTGTACTTCTCTATTCCACCTTTTTTCTTCCCCTCACTAGCCTATCTTGTCTTCTCCTATACTTTTGCACTTCAAGTCTCCCTAGTTCTTGCATATACACTTTTTTCCCTCATTTCATAAGGAACCAGTTGAGTCCTCTTACATTTTGAAAGTTCAAATCTTGGTCCTGTGATGACTGACTGACTGACTGATTAGGAAGAAACTTGAAGTGAAACAGTCAGCTTTGAGTTTTTCTCTTCCCCCCGCCACTTAGTCCATAAACTCTGTTGTGATTTCTCTTGTCCCGTTTCCTTATTCCGGTCTTCTGTCAGTGTTCTAATACTGTGAAATTCCCAGATTAAATGCTGGTAGAAGACAGTTTTACACAAGCTCCTGAATCAACATCTTCAGCATTTCATCAATACTGTTCTTAAAAATGTATTTGCTGTGGAACAACCAAGAAGATATACTTTCTTCCTCTTCTTCCCTTAATTAAATGCTGGTAGAAGACAGTTTTACACAAGCTCCTGAATCAACATCTTCAGCATTTCATCAATACTGTTCTTAAAAATGTATTTGCTGTGGAACAACCAAGATTTTTTTTTTTTTTTTTACTGAGGTCCAGAAGTGACTGCTGAGTATTTACAATCCTATTATGATTTGATGCAGTAAAAAAAAAAAATAGTTACTGTTAGAACATTTATCTGTATTCACATAAATCATCTGAAGTCTAGATAGCTTTATTTGTGGTTTAATATTTTTTATTGTTTATTTTATGCATTATGGTAAATAAATGGCCTAAAGTAAAAAATTGCTAATAGTGTAGAAAACAGATGTTTGAACATCCACTCTCCCTCTCAGAGTAATTAACCACAATATATATAATGTTACTAGAGGGAGGCAAATTGTTTCTGCTTCTGTAAGTTAGAGAGAATTGTTATTCTTACATTTTTCTTTTCTTAAATAAAAATAAGCTGAATTTCATCAAATGACATGTTTTCTCCTTGGCTTTATGATCACTTGTGATGGTGATGGGGTTGAGGCAAAACTTAAAAATGTCATGCAACACCAATACTGCAAAAAATACATAAACCAAATGTTATGCAGTTTTTATTTTCAGTCTCTCTATATAAACAAAATACTTTTCGAGTAGTGGCAACATACTGCAGAAGAGAGGATGATAGGAGACCTCCATGTCATCAGAGCTATCATCTCTATCTGCATGAATCATACAGTACTTACCTTTGCGGAGTGATCCACAGAGCAATCTCTGCTTTTCCCTTTGCATGCTAGCCATAGAACTTTCCAAAACCACACTAAAACCACAACTAGTACTTCCTGCAGAAAAAGCAGGTGTCAAGGCTATCATCAGTGTCCCAAGTGACTGCAGTTGTACTGAATATTATTTGAAGTGTCACGTTCTGTGTAAGAAGTGGACCACTTCTGACATTCTAGTTTTTTCTGCTATCAGTGATTGCAGAATGTTTCTTTCTGACCTAAATTTGGAGATGACATGTTTACAAATTAGGACTAACAGTTTGGTATTGAGAAATTTCAGCTTCATGAAGAGTAGCACTGCATCCCGACATACTGTGTCTAGTTAAAGTTAGTCCTTTGATGCTGCAGAAGAAGAAGAAAATAAAACAAGGACGAAAAAAGTTCTAGAAGCCAAGATGAGCATTAGAGAATGTGTGAGAGGAGAGAAAGGGAATTTTCTTGGTCTTGGAAAGCAAAGCATGGAAGGTCTGAAATTAGCATAATATACGTATGGAGAAATCAAACCTTAGCAAGAAACAATGTCTGAATGTTCTTTAGACTTTTGTCATGTCTTGGGAGTATAAAAACATTGTTCTTTATACCAAGATTGAATTTTGGAGTACTGAATTTTATTAAAATTCATTCTTACAAACCTGAGCGATGTTAGTGATTGTTTTCCTCGTTCTCATAGGTATAGAAGTACATTTGCTTTCATCAGTTTGAAAATTTTTTTGTGAGATTTATGGGTTGCTCATTTTTGAATGACAGACAGAAAAATGAACAGTTTGGTTTCTTCCATCCTTCTTAAATTAATTCCTGTTCAGGCACTGTTTCAGTGAGCACGGGTTCTACTATCGCATCTTTATCTTTTCCGGATAATTTCTGTACCATTGGTAACTAAGGGTTGAAGCTTTGAAAAGAAAGCCAACCTGAACTTTGCTTTTGCTATTTGATTTTCTCACCATATATAGAATAGTATGATGCTGAATAGAAACTACTGTAACGACATGAATGGAATTCACAGAAAGTTTCATAGCGTCAGTGCAAAGTAGGATATATTCATTTGGGGTACTCAAGTGAAAAGGGCATGGAAAGAATAAAGTAAATGGGCAGAAGTATGATGTAGAATGCTGGTAGGTAAAGAACCCTTTATTTTTCCAAAGCCAGTTAAAATGTAAAATTTTCTGTATACACACTTGAAACTGATCAGGTAAATGAGTTTTGTGTTGACTCATAAGGGTCCCTCAGGGTTCATGAATACCTTTGCTGAAATTATTGTCCCCTTGCACGAAGTTTAGAAATAATTTTTAAAGATTTATGAAGCCTAATGTACTTTGTACAAGACCACCCTTTTTTACTTTGTAAAAGACCACCCTCTTCATCCCCAAACATGTCCTGAAAGGAGCACTTCGTATCTGTCTCAAGCTCTCTGGTCCACTCAAAATCATAATAAAAACTTCTAATTGCATACTTTGGTGTGAAGGTTTTTTTGCATTATTTTCTTTCGACTTCTCATTTTTTAAGCTTGTGCAAAAATGAAAAGAAGACTAAGTAATAATAACTGATGTTTCTGGGGAAAGGTAGGAAAGGAGGAAAACAAAAATTTGCTGGATATTGCATAAAATTTTCTTTTAAAAATTGGGTTACTGAAGGGGTTTTTTTTAATTAAAAAAATTGCATTTTGGAAATAAATACTAGACAAATTAAACTTGGTATCTGCTGGCTTTTCTTTCTGCTGGTGAACTAGCAACTAAAACAAAAATCGTGAGCTTCTGAGTTCTAGGCTCAGCTTCTTCCCTAGCATTTCTTACCTTCTTGTATGATCACCTTTCCTTGTTCCTGTGCTGAGAAGACTCATTGCTACTTCAGGTCATCATCAGAGATTAAGTATTGTCTCCATAGTGTCCTTTCTTCCTGTAGCTTCACTTACGCTCTCTATTTGGGAAGCGAAAACATCTTTTTTCTGCTGTTCCTATTTCTATGGTAACACAAGTGGTAAGCAGAAAAAACTCCTTAGGGACTGTTAGGAAAGGCAGAGAAAATAGGCAGGTGCAAGTAAGAGTCTAGTGCAGAAAATTGTTAGCTTTAGAGAATCAGTGATATATGAAGATAAAATGCATGAACCAGTCAATCTGAGTTGGGAATTTATCTTCTAATTTCCTGAGGTGGCGAGGGAAGAAATTAAATTTGATCCTTTAGTGACAAAATCAAACAGAAATCTACCGTTACAAACTATCAGTATGTGTGTATGAAAAATGTACCAGAATAGAGGAAGACAGCAAAATAAAAAGGGTGAAGAAGATTATTCATACGATATAGGCACTTTGGAGGTCTTAGTTGCTGTGCATTACTTCTGTCTCTATGCATTGACAGCTCAGTAAACATAAACTCGTTATTTTAGTTCTTGATTTGTGCCTAAATGAGATGCGTAAAAAAGGGTGATACAAGGGGATAAAGTTGAGACATTGGATGCTAACGTATTAATAGCTAATCATATTATCACTCAGTAGTTTTCAGTAGTTCTGTAGAAGTGATGACCAAATGTATTTTTCAGTTGCAGAAGCTGAGATAAAAAGTATGTGTAGAAGACCTGCATGATTCTCACAGGTGAGAAAAGCAACGTTCATACATAGGAATCGAACAACTCATAAGCCACTCTTTAAGTGGTTTTAAGTGACTCAGCTTCTGTGTCATATCCCCCCTTCTTGCCCCTGCCCTTTTTTTTTTTAAGTTTCCAGTTTGATGGAACCTAGCTATGATTCTGCCACAGCCTGTGTGTATATTTGGGATAGAGTCTGCAAGAAACCTTAGATCTGTACAGAGAAATTGTGCGAAGAAGCAGACAGCAGGTGCAAGAGAGAAAGGGAAGAAAATATATACACAGTGATGAGAAGTTACTGACAAAGAAACAAGACAGGTAGGAGGTAAAAACCTGAGGGCTGAAGAAGTTTTTTGTAAATCAGGAGAAAGAAATAAAATGCTTAAACTTCCCTATTGATTCTCTTAAATAAGTGGTTTATTAAGAAGAAGATTATCGGTGTGCATTTTAGAAACGTATCCATGTATCTAGTTTTCTGTTCTATTTGGTTTTTCCCAGATACTCCCACAGCATTTTTTAAATTTAAGTGATGGTTAAAAGACGTAGTTACAAGTCTTTATGTCATTATTTCGTCAAAATTTCCATTGACATTAGTGTTTGCCACAGTAAAGACTGCAAATCTATGACCTGTTTCAGTAGTAATGAATCCAGAGGGAATCTGGAGGAAGAAAAGAGAACCCAGAGTTTTGAGAAGGTTAAATGAGCAGTATGTTTGTGTCTTTAAAATTCTAGACCTTTTGTGTAAGTCATTGCACAAGTGACGCTTACTGCCCATACCATACAGCGAAGAATTGCAGTTTAGTCATTGGCATATCTTAGTAAGGACTTGTGTAAGCAAGGATTGATTGCTGGGTGAAATTAATGCATTGCATTACTTGTGTTCAAGTCTGACTTATAAAAGAATATTGTGGGATTTTTAGCAATGCAAGAATAGTTAGCTTATAGTATTTCAGTTTACCTTCTGCAGTTTGCTTGGATAGCAAACGGAAAGCAATTCGCAGGAAGCAACAGACTTTGGAAAGATGAAAAGATGATAATGAAATATCTTCCGCTGTGTATTGTTATTAAGTTTTCTCTCTTCAATATGTCTGCATCTCAATATAGATGTTACTGGGGGTGAAGAATTGGGAGTGGGGCTCCGGAGTACCAGCTGGAGTGTATAAATGGGGGCTAGTATAGACAAAACAATGCTTGGTAAGTTCCTAAAAATTATGTCAACAGCTGTTGAGCTCATCCATACTCGGTGTGTTTTTTGAAGAGAAGCCAAGGAATTTTTAATCAAGGAAGATTACTGAGCAGATTACTGTGTGCTCAATATTTAAAAATAAACTTACTTTTATTAGTAAAAACTCTTTGTTAAGCCTGAAGTGTTACATTTTTTCACTGAAAATGCAAAGGCTGTTTTGATTTAAAAGCGTATTAAATTATTATGAATGAGATTGAAAGATAATGAGATGCAAAGAAGATAATACTTAATGCTGTTTAATGGGAATGTTCTATAGGAATGTCAGTGTGAATAACGTAAGTGCATTTTGACTAAACTTTAATGGACCTCAGACTGTGGCATTTTTGGGGAGAGAGGGTTTTCAGTGACCTGTTAGATTGGAAAATGTCTGATTAAAAGAAAATTCTCTATGGAATGTTTTCGTGTGAAGTTATGTTGGTAATCTGCTCTCATAGGACCAATTGCTAGTCTTTTCCCACCCTGATGAAACTAGGTCACTAGTTTTTGGCACTCATCCAAGCTGAGAGATTTATTTGGTGTTCAAGCACACTGTCTAGAAATAGTGATGCAGTGTCAGCAAGGCCACTTTTCATTTCATGAACATAATTTCCAGTGCCCTGGAATTAATTTATTTACCGACCTGTTAATAACTGCGATCTGTCACTGGCTTAGGAGGCAGGAGAAGGGTCTGGAAATAGTCATGGTCACCCTGCCAGGTGATTAGTTACATAATTTCTGTTCAATGTAACATTTTTTGGTTTTGATCACGTAGAAGAGTCTGACTGTTAATGAAAACAAACCAGCAATTTAATCAAAAGGAAAATATTTGTGATTAGTAAATATTGGAGAGAGATAACCGATTTGAACTGATCGCTTTACACCACATTACACTGTAATATATCTGAAAAACATTCTGGCTACCTTTGGTAAAATACAGGAATTCAGCATGTGTAGATGATAATTATTTGAGAAGCACATTATAGGATTACTGTTGTATTGTTAAATAAAAGGAAAATGAGTAATTCAAATTTACTAGTGTCCCAGGTTTGGTCTCAGCCCCCAGCCCCCACTCCCTCTTCCAATGTTTTTGTTAAAATCAGGATTGTCCTTTGCAGCAGACAGGAGAGGCAGTTGCTTGGGGCAGTAGATTGCTCTGGATAGTGAAATTACTGTTATCTCATTTCTACTTTATATGTGTGAAAGCCCTGAGGAGTCAAGTTTGCTACTGCCATTGAGAGAGAAGAGTGCAGGGGTGAGAAAACAGTTCTTACTGTGTGGTGTCACAGCTGGCTGTTCCTAGCAATGCTGCTGCTATATTCAGTGTTTTTTTGTCTCCTGTAGAGATGGAGCAAACCTGTCTCAAAAGGGATCCCTCCCCTGTTCTACATCTTATCTCTGAACCTTTTACATTACTTTAGATCAGATTGTTTCTTCTTTTCCTCATTTACCATTCCCTGTGGTACGAGCTGCAGACAATCCTAGCTCTTAATCCTCTAGAAAAAATAATGTTGCCTATAGCAGTGAGCTGGCTCTGATTTAAAGTACCATCACTACATGTAGTAAACCCTACTCTTGGGTATGTATGAGAAGAGGCTTTTCTAGACTTGTGCAAAACTGATCTTTGGGCACAGATGAAGGCTTAATAATGAGAAAGGTAGTGGGTTTGGAGGGGCTTTTTTCAGTGGTTTTGGGTTTTTGTGGGGGTTAATTCAATGCAGTTCAGGAGCTTCTGAGTTGAGTTGGGGTACTTCATGTGTTATTAGAGATACTGAAGTATCTGATGGAAATTTCAGCAGAGCTCAGTGCTGATCAGCTATCGCTGCCATTGAAATAATGGGAAGCATTGCCACTTTTTTGGTCTTGGGTTTCATGACCAATAATTTTTTTCTCAGAGCTTTAGTTTCAGAAGACAACTTGTGGCCTGGACTTCCATGGCTGAGCAGTGGTAGTTGAAAACATGTCCTTTCTTCATAAAGGTTCAGAAAATAAGAGAATGGTTAAGTTTATTTCTAATCTGATTTTTTTTAGTCTTGCTTAAATATTTTCCAGTATTTAAGGGTGGAAAACCACTAGAAATGTTTTTAGTGGTGACTTGCAGGTGGAAACTGAGTATTTCTGAAAATTCCAGCTTTATACAGTGTATCTGAACTGTTTAAAGGGACTGAACACTATTTTGGGGTGAAGTTATGATGTCTATAGAAGTATCGTCTTATACCTCAGTAGTGCCAGAAGAGAATTTGTGAAATTCAATTCTAAGGCTTGATGGGTTTTTTTGGTTTAAAGCATAATAGGAAAATGCATTTAAAAAAAAAAAGGAAAAGAGACACAACGGACAGAAAATACCAGCTTTTCATTGACTCTTGCTAAAACCAGTATTTTCTAATGGAGACTTGCATAAAGGGCAGTAGCTCCTGCATACTAACGTGTTGACTGAGGGCTTTCTGATTCCCCTCTATGGAACAAGAAAAGGTCTGGCTGCTTTGTATAATATCCCAGCCTATGGAATGTTAGCAAATTTTGATGACTTGGCCCATATCATCTTCTGATGTTTCCTTTGTTTTCATATTCTTTCAAGTGACACAGTAAATTAGGCTGTTCTCTGTTCATTACATCTGCTGACCGTCCCCCAAAGTCTTTGTTGTAAAAAAGAGAATAAAAACAAAGTAAATTCCTGATGAGTCACGTTCTAATATGTGATAAAATAGAAAACCAAAACCAGGGAAGAACAATGTAGAATAACATTCTGATCTAGTAAATTACATAGAAGCAGAACATGGTTTTTCATGCCAGGCAAACCAGATGAAAATGATTTTAATGTATCTTCCAGGGTTTCAGACATGAGTGTTTTTTCTTTGAAGACTTTTTAGTTATATTTATTTCTAAATTACTTATAACGAAGTCTCATTAATATTTTATAATGCTCTTAAGCTATTCTATTATTAGTATGTTGTGTGATCATGGTTCAGAGGGTTGGGTTTGGGGGGGTTTTTTGGTCCCAGTTTTATGTTTCAGCATAAAATAATGCGTTAATGTTTAGAGGCTTTCTAAACTCATAGTTGTTTTGGGACATTGAAACTGACGTGTTTTGGAAAATCCCTCAGCTTGAATCACTAGTTCACCCGTATTGTAGGAAGCATAAAATAGAGCAGTTTAAACATCTGAACGTTCATGTGAATGTTGTTCTTGAAAATGTCAGTGGTTTTTTCGTCATTACTGTGGTAGGTTTTTTTCATTTTGCTTAGCTCAACATCTGCTTTACTGACTTTATCAAATGATTTTCTGACACTTTTGCCAAAGGTTTGCACTTACCAAGAGCATAAGCTAAGTGCAGTTTTCCTCTTCTGTCATTAAGTAATGTTTTCCCCCTGTTTTTGATGTGAGAGCTCTTTGGAAAAGATCTCTGTTTTCTTGTAAAGGGTCAGCAGGTGATACTTCTCCCAGCAGAGCTGGAATAAAAGTAGGTCTTGTGGAATGATAAACAATTAAAAACCTTGAAAGTGTTCATAGCTTTGAACATTTTATGTGTGGAATTTTCACTGTACACTGCAGAACTTATAAAAATAAAGTCTTTCCTCCAAAATCATCAAGCCATTTTTAGGTGCCTTAATCTCAATAGAGCTAAATAACAGAGTGGATTCCTGTGTATTCTAAACAGAAGAAAAAATTAAAACATCTGTCAAGTCACTTCTAGCATATATGAATGAGTGAGGTGCTAGGTTGATGTTAGCTGAGTCAGGTGAAATAATTTTGAGATAAATTCATCTCATAATACAGACTTCTCCACCATTTTTCCTGTAGTGGAAATCTTAGCCTAGCAATAAGCGTAGGAAGGGTTATTGTCGTCGTAGGAAAAATCGGTCAGGAGTAGATACTTTAATTAGAAAGTTGGTATTTTCTGTGTATTTTCTACCACCCTCTTTCTGGAAGCATCTCAGAGTGGTACCACACCTGGATTCAAACATAGGGAAGTTTAAATTCCAGCTTCTCTCTCTGTGTCCTGTGACCTGGTAGGACAATTCTGAATTCAGACATCCAAGCATAGCTTAATTGTCCAACTGGAGGCATACAGTAGCACAAGGACACAATTGTTTTCGAGTTGTCCTGTCTTGAAGCAGGAGCCCACCTTTCTCTTCAGACAATTCCTAGAAGGCTGTTCTTGCAAGCAGAAGGCAGCATGTGGGATTCAGTTCCCTAAACATGGTGTCCTGTGCCCCGGAGTGTCTGCTGGGGCTCTGGTTGCTCCTGTGTTCTTGGTTTCAGTGCAGTAGTTGTAGATACACTGTGATATCCAAAATGCTTTTGATAACTAGGTGTAGTAAGTTGAATCACATGCATAATGTCAGTCTTCAAGCACAAAAGGTTTTAGGGGCAACTTTTTGTAAAGTACAGAACATAAAAGCATAGTACAAGATGCTAGGTTTATGTTCTTTCAGATGGATATCTGCTTTTTTGTTTGTTGGTTTGTTTTGTTTGGAACCTGAACTTTGTTTGTTTGTTTGCTTTTGTTCCTAGAAGGGACAAGCAATATACAACCATATCCATGTAGTTCGTGCTGGTAACAAACTCATGGAGATTAACAACTGTGAACAAATTCAGCAAGTGATTATGTGGCCATTTATAGGCAGTACCAAAACTTCACAGACTGTCCTAACAGTAACACTGTTAGGACAAGCAGTAACTGTAACAAACACTGTAACGTGACTGAAGTGTGCAAAGGTACAACATAGCTCTGTACATAGCCGTCATAAATATGGCAAAGATAATCTGAGAGAAAAAAGTGCGCTTCAGAAATAAAATTTAGTAAGTGCAAGTTGTATGGGCTTAGCCAGTAATTTCCATTGAATTTTGATACATAAAAGCTCACATAAAAGATTAGAGCAACTCTCTAAGTCATAAGTAATAAAATCAGAATGAATGTTCATGGGTTTATTCCTATTTTTTTAGTATAAACTTTCCAATTCAGTCTTCATTTTACACAAAACTAAAAAAAAAGTCAAAAGAAAAAAGTTAATATAGAATTGGCTGCTATCAGTATGGAAGAGAAATATGATAATTTGAAGATCAAATGCTCTTTGCTGCAATAATTCTGCCTGACAAGTAGCTGGTAGCTATTGGGGTTTTTTTAACAGAAATTCTTGAAGGTTGACACTAGATTCGTGGACTAATTGCCACGAGTGTGACAATCAGCAAGGTGCTATATAGCTTGTATGTTAAATTTCTTTCAACTGAGGGAATTAATAAAAAATTTTAACCCAGATACAGTGGGCTGTCCGTTCCTATGGTACTGGACCCATAGTAGCAGAAGATTTCTCTCTGCTTTTCCAAGATTTGCTATTAGAGACAGAAATAGTGTGACTGAATTTTGGTATTTTAGTTGTTCATAAGGATGTTATGCCTCACATGCTTTATAACTACTGCAGGTGATCAAGTCTTCGTGCTGAACACTTGGAAGTGCCAGCTATCTTTCTGGATATCATCTCTTCAGCAGAATAGGAGGACACCCAAAGCATAGCACTGTGACCTTAAGAACTTGACTTTCTTCAATCTTGAAGTGAGCACTAGAGAGGAAAAAAGTAACAGTGGGAGCATGAAAATAGTAGTACATGCAACATAGGAAGCAACCATTGTTGTCCTTGCTTATTGTTCATATGGAAAAAAATATGGTGCTGTGGATTAAGAAGCACTTACTGTAGTCTTGGAAGTGTTGAAAGTCCAAATATTGGAAGATGTTGATATGTTGTCTCTTCTGAGCTCATCACACTTACCTATTTTAAAATGAGTTAAAAACCAAGTAAATTCTTTCTGTGTTCTCTAGAAGGTGTATCCTAAATTAAAGTATGGAGTGCAACATATTGTAACTACGGGTTTTCTGATTCTCTTGAATTCCCTGCAGTACCTGCGTAATGTCTCTAGGCAACACTTGAAGCTTTTCTTCCTGGTGAGATGACACTACTCTTTACTTACGCCTTTATTACAAGTTTATCTTTACAATACCTTTCTTCTTGAATTTAGTTTGGTATGTTTCAATGTTCGACAAAATTTTGTATGCTTTTCTACTCCTAGAGCAGAGATGGTTGTAGATAAAGGAACCAATGATAGCCACAAAAATTCTCTGTGTTTCCTTTTTAAAAAGCCCCACCACAACATTCCCCTTCCGCTCACCCCCAAAATCAAACCAATAAACAAACAAAACCCACAAAGTATCTTCCCCTGGGAAACACAAGTATTTTTTTAAAACCAAGAATGAAGAAAGAAAAATCAGTGAAAGCTATGTTTTGCTGTTGAAAATACATTTCTGCTTCTGGTGGGCAGAATAGAATAATCTTCAGACTTTTGTCTGTTCCACGTTTGTCAGGTAACATACACTTTAGGAGGATTATCTTAGATGTCCATTCACTCATCCCGTCCTCCAGGAGCCAGCTACTCATAAGAAAAATCTGGTCTTCAGAATTCTTTGATCTGGACATGGTCCTGGACAACCTTTCCTAGGTGGCCCTTCTTGACCAGGGATGTTGGGCGAGATAATACCCAGAGGTCTCTTCCAACTTCAGTCATTCAGTGATTCTGTGATTTTGGCAGTTGGATGAAGTATCAAAAAACAGTGAAAACCATCTTCTGGGTTTTGTTTTTTTTTTTGTCTTGCAGTCTGGGTAAAGTGAGATTGCATGTTTCAAACACAAGCACTAGCACAAGGTAAAGAGACATGTTAAAAGTATAGTTGGGTTTAAATCTGGTTTATATTTTTTCCTTCCCCTGTGCGCAGAAAGAGGAAGTAGTACTTTCAGAGCAGACCAACAAAATGACAGCTGGTGAAGTATGATGGGACAATGGAAAAACAGTTGACTTTCCTGAAAACCCTGTTTGCAGAACAAAATATTATTGCAGTCACATGCTATTTTTCTAACTTACTTTTTCACTCTCTTGTTTCGTGTTGTTTTAAGATTATCACCTCTAAGAAAACCACTACCTCACAAGTTTTATTACATGTGTGAGTCATAGTTCAGGCTTTTAAAGAAAGAGGATTTAGTCTTTTAAACAAGGGTGGTGTATGATTTCTACCTTTTTTTCTTCTTTGTGTGATATGGATAGTAAACTTACTTTCTTATTCTTTTATTGTTGGTAATAGGTGTGGTTCAGAACTTCAGTTGCACCCTTGCTTAACCAAGCGTAAGATATGTAAGTATGCAGCTACTGGGTTGGTGCCAAAGGGAGTTTGCCTTAGGCTGTCGCATCAGGAAGCCAACCAGAGTATCAAAGTAACAGAAACGAAAATGGAGTTACCTGTACAAGTAATTGTAGAGTAGTAGTGAAGTGGTAGTACTGCTGTGGTTAAGATTGAGATGAATTTGCCTGTTCATTTGCAGGTATCTTCCATGGTATAAAACCAAAATGTGATCTGAGATTATTTTAAAAGTGGCTGTTTCTTTTTGAAAGTGAGATTATTGTAAACAGTCACATTTAGGGAGCCAGAGGTGCAAGGTGCAGTGATTCTTGGTCCAGAGCATGGCAGGACAAAAGATATAAAAGGAATGGGGAGGCTCTGTAGTACCAAAACCAGTTCTGATTTGGAGGTGTGTGAGGATAGACATCTAAGGATCAAATTGTTCCAGTAGTTAATTTCAAAATTTATCACCAAACTGTAGGGAGATGCAGGCTGAGATTAGTGGCGTATTTCTAGAATGATACCTTTTGTATGTGGTGGAGGAAGTGTTTATCTGAGCTGAACATTAGTATACTCTAGCATATCTGACATCAGTGACAGGGTTGTATTGGGGTGTTTTTTCCAGGTCATGTTGGATGTTTTGTTCTAGATTTTAGTGGCTAAATAGGACTGAATACTGAGTAGGAATCTCGCTTTCAGCAATCTTACACATATGGCTAGTGTCTGTACAGAGGCAAAGAATATACGGAATGATCTTGACTAAAAGGCTGTCTTTTGAAAATAATTACTGGCATAATTGCTTTATTTGGAGATTCAGGAAAACTACTGGAGGCTTTTTTGGTTTTATTTCTTTATTATTGTAAAGGGTGTAGTTTACCTGTGGCAGAGTTTTCATCGTTCTCTGAAGCAGCCACTGACAGAGGTAAGGTGGCATCATTGGATGATGTGTAAATTAACGTGTAGGAAAGTAAAACGAATACAAGTGTCATATTTTCATTGCTTAAAGGAATTGCATTCTCCTATTTACACATAGTCTAATTCTGTCAGGGACAATGTTCTGTTAGGAATTGACATAAACACGTCAGTAAGCAGTTAGCTTAGGGGAAGTGCATTTGCGAAATCATAGATCCATCGTTTCTCTGTTTGATTATGTGGGTTTTTATCACATAGAGAAATGAGTGCTTATTATTATAATATGCCTTTCTAGTATTCCTATACCATCTTTATCAGATTACAGGTTTCTGAAGGGGTAAACTTAGCTAATAATTTACAGAGAATCTGTAGTGTATAGCTCAATAGATTGTAAAGTTTGATGCTAATGATATATTTTTAGGTGATGGAATCATCAGGTACAGACCAAGTGTAGAGTTTGTTTGGCTGGCTCTACATGACCAAACATGACTTTCATGTTTTATTGAAAGAGTCTGGCAGTTTCCTCTTTTATGCATGAACTTTACTGTCCCTGTGATCTGCAAAAGAGTGATGCTCGCTAAAATTGAAGCAGTTTCTGGGGAAAACTTGAGATGATCTTGATTTTACTTCCTGGAACTTTCCTGCTATTTAAAAAATTAAGTAGATGAATATATTATCTTTGAAGGATTTCAGCCATGAAAGTCAGCTTTAGCAAAGTATAGTGACATAGTTACTTTTAAAAGTAATTACAGGTTATGTAAAGTGAGTTGTATTGTTAAAAGAACTTGAAAATTTATTTTGCATAAAAGGTGTTAGTGATTTTTCAGTCTCCAGATATTATTTTCAGTCTCCAGGTATGTGTGAAGTATAGTATGAGTAGGGATATTTTTTGCCAATTTTGCAAATAGAAGATAACCTCAGACTAATCTGCACTGGTGCAGAAGTGGGATATTGGGACATAAACTATCTGCAGTGTAGCTTGTTCATTTTTGAGTGTCTGATTAAAGTAAATTACATCAATCACTGGGGTGGCAATGTAGAAATATGGAAGTGGTGTAATAGTAGTAATCATTTCCATAATGAAAAAGTCAGCCTTAAGAATGTGCGTAGGAGGAAAATGTTTTCCAAGAACTAACTACATTTGAATATCATTTCATCTAAATAGAACACACCTCCATATGACTGATACTTTCATTTTTAGTAATCATTGTCAGAAGTAGCTTGTGATTCTATCTTTTGAACTTTGGCCTGCTAAGTTGTATTTCTGGACACAAAAAATTAAAATTATGCTTATTCTGATTTCCATTATGTGCTGTGATGAGTTGAATATTTTCAGCACTTCTTTGTCATTTATTTTCATGGTTGGTCTGGTAATTGTCTCTATGTCGTCTTTCACTGTGATTTACTAAGCTCTTTAAACGATGAAAAGGGCTGGTTTGCACATTTCTTTGCCTTCCGATCAAGTGTGTGGCTGATTTAATATAATAAATAAGTGTAAAGGCAAAACCTTAAAATTTACTACTTTTATATACACAATTTGTAATTAAGCATGGTACTAATTTCGACAAAATAATTTTCTAAAGGCATTGGGAAGATTTTTTTTAAGTGATGGATTTATTGTATTAAAGACTCAGAGTACTTTGAAAAAGACAAACCTTTCTACTTAAGTCAATCTTTTACTATGTTTGATTAAGGAAAATCCGTATTTTTTCAATAATGCATCACACTTTTCTTTGAATGCATCACACTTTTCTTTGTGTATCTCTTGCGGGGAAATCAGATGTTGCATATGAAACTAGGTGGAATCTGGCGTGATACAGGCAATAACTCAAATGTACTGTTGTTGCAAAGTCTGTTTCATAATGCTACACCATCATACCTGTAGTTTAACAGTATAGAAGCAGGAAGTAACCAATGAAATAGCACATCAGTTTGAAAATTTTGCATGTGTGGAGGAAAATCCAGAAGCTTGTTAGAAGCCCTCTGCTTATTTATTTCCTTCTTAAGCTCATGATTATCATACTAAAAAACAGGTAACAGAAATGTACTCTTAGTCTTCCACTTTCAGTCTTATTAGAAATCAGGCATCTTAAGCTTCATTATAGTTTGTCAGTAGAACTTTGCAGATAAGATAATCAGGGATAAATGTCTATAATGTGAAGCCCGTATTGTTTATCTGTGCTTGGGATCACTGAAATTCTGATTGCTTAAACATGACCTGTGATGGTTGGCAAACATGAATGATTCCAAAAAATCAGAATGGAATTTCACGCTACTAAGGACTCTACTATTTACCTGGAACTGGGATTTCAATAAACTATGTAACCTGAGGTAAATCTGTAGAAGCTGATACCATAGTTGTTGCTGTGAATACTTTCAAGAATCCAACCAAATTTAGACTTGAGATAACTTCATGAAGAAAACACATACTATATGGTGAACCTGAATAATTTTAATGTTTTGATACTGGTGTCTACTGTAACTTCAGCTGTTCCCTAACTTAGGGTCATGCCCTAAAATGCACAGCTCTTTCTACAGACTGTTGCTTACTGTACTTGCTCTCTTAAATTACTTTTAATAGAGTTCAGTGAATGCTTAGTGAAACCATAGGAGAAATCAAATTACTGGAACTGTATAAAGGTGTTTTGTGCGGAAGAGAAGAGGTACTGTGATTTAGTTAGGGTGATTCTCACTTTGAAGGGGTATGTAACTGGAGTATGCTACAAAATCTTAGATGTTTTTCTTTGATATGTAAAACTATAAATTCATAATGCCTCTGGATAAAATTATCTATTGCAACTCCTTGGACTTAAAAGCCTGCAAGAGCTCATCTGATGTTCTAAATGTGAAAAAAGAATGGTGTTGAAGGGATTGGTGCTATTCCCAAAATACTTTTATTATGTGTAAATGTAAGATTTAAAATCTACAATAGCTTTTATTTTCAGCTTATGCAGAGTTTTTTATACGGTGCATGCATGCACTCATATTTTAAGTTTAATCCACACTAACTTCAGGACTGAGAAGTTTTATTCAGTGTTCGAGGATATGAGGGAGAAACAGTTCACTAGTCTCAGAAGGTAGCACTGCAGTTACCTCACAACAGTTACCACATCGAAAAGATAAAATATGAATTCTTGAGGAGCATCACTGCAGAAGCTTAAGGGGATTTATGGTCATCTCACAAACAACAGGATGTATTTTCCCACATTCAAGAAGATGCAACAGGTGAAGCCTTGTTTATTGAAAGGGAGGAGCTGAAAAATTGGTGTAAAGCTACTGAAATGTGAAGCATTGTCAGTGTCACGGTCTCCAGTGGAACATAGCCAGTGTGGTTATGTAACCCAAATACTTACTTCAAGCCCAGTTTCCTTCTATCTTCAAATGCAAAAAGAGGCAGAGGTCTTTTAGTGGCAGAATGAAAAGAGAAAACACAGGCAGTAGTTGGTAAGAGATATCACTATCATATGATAGTGAGTATGTGAGCACTGAACGTGCTAAAGCAGTAGGAAGATGTGATTAATTACCATGCTGGGGTATTCTTTACATTTAATTTTGCATATATAGGCTTATTAACCCAGAAGTAAAGAGCTGTAGGGGAAAAAACCACCATAGGCATGGATTGTGTTGGGTTGTTTGCAATTGCAAACATTAGAAAATTGATAAGGATTAACTTATAATAAAAATAATTAAGAATTTTGTTTAAGTAAGAGAGAAAATACAGGTATTAAAATACTTTAAAAGTTGCAGTTAGTTTTGCATTCACTTATACATAACATTACTCAACTGTAGCATAAGTTTTGTCTGCAGAAAAGGCCAGACTCTATTATCAGAAGCCATATGCACACAGAAGTGAAGAATGTAAAATGAACCTTTCTTTTTCTGAGTTTCGGGCCTCCATGCAGGATCCAGCCATTCCAGCAGTCTTCCATCCACTGTGCGGGTTACGTAAAGGAATGAGGAATTTTTAGATTGTAATGGGATGACCTGTTAATTTTGAACATCTGGTACTCCTTAGGATGACTGGAAGCCTCTTATGAAAGCTGGAGTAGAGGAGAAATAACCGAATTGATTTTGTGTTGCTCCGAGAAATGTAGGATTTAAACAGAAATACAGAAGTAACAGGTACTGTGGCTGGAAAACAGCTGAATTAATAAATAAACTGTGAAATTACAGTGTATCATACCAATACAATCCATCAAAATAGCACAGCTTTTTGGAAGCTACTTCAGCACTTAACTGTACAAATAAGGTGGTCATTTCAGGACTTCTGCTCAGACACCTTTTGTGTTGAAGCCCTTTTTCTTGATCCTAGCAAGTCTGTATGTCAAGCCTTCTGGCCCGTTAAGTATTTCTATCACACTTTTATCCTTCTTTTCTGGAGGAGTTAATGTGGAATAGTGTCTCGGACATCTAGAAAATATCTGTTATATGAATCACATTGTCTGAGTGAAGTAAAACTGGTTTGACTGTGGTCTGCATCAGCCTCTTGTTTTATAGTCATATGAATCAATGTTTGGATATTATATTATTCATACTATGCATCTAGTGCAGTAGAATTGGATTGTTATGTTACATGTTGGGAAAAAATTACGTATTTGTACCTGGACAATTAGTCTGCAGTGATGGAATGGAAGGCAGTCTGTTAATTTCCCATTTAGTTCATAGTTCATTAACTCCAATTTTGAATGTGATTTTCAGGGAGGGAAAAAGAAACACAACACCAAAACAAAACCCAAACAACCACCCCAAACCCAAATTGTATGTATGTCTTACTTTATCTCTGTGATATTTAAATAAGTGATTTAAAGAAAGTTTCCAATTGTTTTTACATCTAAAAAAAAGACAAGAATTTATAAACTTTGTTTGGTACTTGTACACTGAGGTGATTTTGCAGAGCGGGATCTGTAGATTCTCGCATAAAAATGACGTGATGGTTGAGTGATATTCATATGATCTGAATACCATACTTAAGAAACCACTATTACATCATTACCAGTGTCTGCAACTGCAGATTTTCTGAGCAGTAAGGGAAGTGGAAGTGCTGAAAAAACTCATGCATTTTCTTGATTTTCTGCTCCTCAGTTGTTGCTCCTTTCCTCGCTCACACTAGCTCTTTTGAATTTCAGTGTTACCTGAGAAAGAACAGTTGCTTCACTGAAGGCAAGTTCTGGTGTCCTAGCCATGATGCACCTTTTCATGATGTGGCTGGTTAAACAGTGTAAATAGTCACTTGGGAGGGCGTGAGAATATTATAAGCAGCTATGCTGAGAGGAGAGATTGCAGGTTATGATCCTGCCCTCAGCTGTCTGTCTTGCCCTTCTGCCAGAAGTCATCACTCGTTTAGATCTGCTTGCAGAAACAGCTTGTGCAAACTCTTATTACAGTTAAAATACAAGGGCTAGCAAAGACCTACAGTTTAAGGCACCCAGTCTGATTTTGCCTAAAGCAGACTGGGGACAGGTGCTTTTGAGGACGTATGCTTCAGTTCCCTGTTGAAGTTAGGTTGCTCAGGACCTTGTCCTGCCAAGTTTTTTTATTTCAGCTTCTCTGACCAACCGGTTCTTTGGTTTGACCACCCTCCTTCTGAAGATTATTTCCTTCAATTTTATAAGAATTTCACTTGCTACAACTTACGCCTTTTGCTTCTGAGTCTTTTGCTGTGCATCTCCAAAACGAGTTGGTCCCTCTTTTCTGTAACTACCCATTAACTAGTTGATTATTAACAATAAGGGCACTGTGGTAGTCTGTCAAAAGCTTCCTAAATTTGTGGTAAATTACAGCCTTTGCTCTGCCCTCATCTGTTGAGTCAAACATCTCACCATCAGGTTGGTCAGGCGCTTCCTCTCATGTAAATACAAAAGGCTTCCAGGAAGATTTGTACTGTCGTCTTCCCATAGACTTCAGTGAGGCTGGATGGCTTGTAGTTCCCTGAATGCTGTTTTTTGAAGAGGGGCGTGACATTTACCTTTTTCTAATCTTCACATTAGGTACTTTGCTTGATTGCTGTGACCAGAAGAAGAAGAGACCTGTATCACAGTGAATCAGCCAGCTTCCTTAGCACCTTCAGATGCATCCTATCTCATGTCTTGAGGCTTGATGATGTTCGATTTGCTCTTCTGGTCCCTGACCCCCCAGTCATCCTCTACTGTGGGCAGTACTTCAGTCCTGCGGGTACTACCACGAAGCTCAGGAATGCTGGTGGGCCTGAGAGCACACCTTGACAATAAAGAGCAAGACAAAGAAGGCATTGAATAATATTTCAGCCTTTTTATGTCCTCCATCATACTTTTTCCATGTCATTTGTTGCTTGGTCTATGCCTTATTCACCAGGGACCCACATGCTTACGTTGGTTGATTTTTTGGTGCTACCGTACTTAAAGAAGCTCTTCTTTGCTCCCTTCCTACTTTCATCTGTAGGTGGTGTGGTGGGTGGTATGTGGATGATGTTTCAGTATGCCTCTTAAGTGGACTGTCCCCACTTCCGCCTTACATATCCTGTCTAGCATTCTGGATTTTTTCTCATTTTCCTTTGAGATGTTGAATTTACTGCCTTCACATGCAGAGGGAATTTATTATGAGGCTTTCATGCTGCCAAAATTGCGTCTACTTTCAGTTGGAAAAATACCTGGCTTTAAGCAAATAGTTCAGTAACCTGAAGTCTCTGCTCATGACTAATTGAATACGTTCCATAATTGCAGCTCCCACTCTCTCAAGCAGGAAT
>NW_010417972.1:54554-67303 GCF_000710305.1 Buceros rhinoceros silvestris | reverse complement strand
CAGGAATGTGGTACTAGAAATATGTTTTAGCTATTATGTTGTAAAATACTTGAACTCGAGTGCAGGCCAAAACCTTATAATAATTATCAATTTATATAGAAGAGAGTACAGTAACATGATATTAACCTTTTCTGATTTTAGAGTGATTATTTCTGTTTAGTCTGTTCATAAAATGCACGAAGGCAATTGTTAAGGCAAGTCTCATTGTTCAAACAGTATGAGTGGCGTTCAAGTATTTCAAGTAGGTATTAAAGCGATTTTCCTTCTCTTTTCTTTTGTTTTGGGATTTGAGACATTCCATTAAAAATAGGCAGCTCTGAATACCTGGTTTATAGCTACCTTTAAAAAAATAAATAAAATCAGTCAATCATTCTGTAATGACTGCATTTTATTTTTAACAGCAATTCAGAGAATTATAAATGTTCAGTTAATATCCTTGTTAGAGTGGCTTTATTAGCAAACCTGTATATAATTTCATTTCATTGAGAGAAATTTATAAAATGTTGCACTGTTCATGAAGAGTTATTTTATGGCAATAAAATGCAAAAAGCTTAATTACAGCAGTCTGTAGATGTAATGGATGTATGTTGAACACAGTTCAGGCCTCACTAACCAGTTTAATGGGCTGATCAAAATTCTCTTATTATGTTATTGTATTTCCAGCAGTTATCATGAATAATAATTCTCTATTTTTCATTTTGTATGGTGTATGAAAAAGTACAGAACTTTCTTTTTTTTCTTTTTGCCAGTGTCTTAAATTAGGCAACTCTGGTGGTTTTTAAATGAGGAATTTAACTGCATCCAAAGCTGCTTAATCATACCCTTCCTAAAAAGAACTCTTCCTAATATTGTCTTGAGATGATGACTTGTCTGAAAAGGCAAATTGCTCTCTTGGTGCAAGAAGGCAGAGATACTAGCTTTTAGATTATTTTTATATAATAGTTTACAGACATGTGGGATGTTCGGTGACAGTTTCAGGCTTTATGTGATGAAGTAAAATGAGTTCTAAACTCTGATGACTTCATGTTGAACAAAGTGAAATTTTAGCTTTGATCTTCAGGGATGGAACTTAAGACGTTTGTGACTCAGTTGTGGTTCAGAGTATGACAGTTTTGGTAACGTTGTTGGATGCTGCTGTATGTTGAGAAGTCTGTAGGAAGAAGTGAAACAGCTTTTGGGTTGTAGCTGCAGTTCAGGTAGTTAACATTTTACTTGTTTTCCTTACCCTTATAACCACCCCAAATTGACAAATACTATATTTTTATTAAAAGTAACTGCATTATGTTTTGAAGCTTTAAAAATATACGTTCTTTCTGTAATCTAGTTAGAGCATATGTGTTTTACACTAATGATTGAAGTCCTTTCCTGATGATCTTAAGGTGGTAAAGGAACACGTCAGAGTCTTGGTGTTATTATTACAGCAAATTGCATTTGGTGTGTAACAGGAAAGAAATAACAACCTCAGTATGCAGTTGTCACTCTGCGGCTTCTGGTTGAACCTAAAATGTAATTATTCATATGCCAGTCCAAAACCTCTTTTATTAGATTTTTTGTTTTAAAGACTGGAACAATCTCTTTTTTGCAAATTAACTTCAGAGATGAAATAACAAAGAGACTAGTGGCCAGGATTTTACTGTTCAGTTACGCCATCAGTGACTTCTGAGTTAGGAGGTGAATGAATGATAAAATACTGATAACTGCCTCTATGAAATTCCAATTGGTGTTTCAGCATCGGCAGTCCGGATGCTTTTGAAAACTACCCATTTTTAGTTCAGTTTCATGTGTGAGTTATAAGAATAATTTTAGAAGTCACATTCAGAGATTTAAAATATACGACAAGGATTAAAATATACTACAAGGCAAGGATTGTAAAGACCGGGAGAATAATCTTGGGCAGGAAGAAGCTCCAAGTAATGTACAGCTATCTGAAACATCCTCTCAGATGTTGATTTTCTGTAGGAGCTACTTTTACATATGGAGTAGATGAATATCTGTTATGAACTTTAAGAGTTATGTGCAGTATTTCTGTCGAAATTGATACTGTTGGTATTTAGAAGTCATTGCAGTTATTTTATATAATACAAATTATTGCAAGTTCTTAAATGAGTTCGACATATTTTAATTAAAATTACGTAATTCAATATACTGTTAGATAGCATTATCAAAAGTAGAAAGTGTTGTGTAACTAGCTAGTAGAAAAACTGATTTCTCAATAACACAAGTCAAGAGTACTTCTTCAGTGAAAGAATTTCAAAGCTGGATGTTTGTGGGAAGAACCATGATGTTTCAGAATTAAAATTAGGATTTCAGATGTTATCTATGGGAATGGAAAAAACTGCAGCAAGTTTGTCAGAGAATTGAAAACTGGTACTGGAACAGCATCAGCACAACTACGATTTCTGGATCCTCAAAGCTCCTGACCCACACACTAGTACAAACAGGCTCTCAGTTGTGTGGCTTGCACATCCTGACCTACACTGTGCCTCTTAAGGGACTCCCTCCTGTGCAACTAGCGCTGAGTTCTGAGGTGAGCAATAACAGAAAAGGCTGCTATGAGTAAAATAATGAATTCCTAAGAATTGGATTGAAATGTAGCGTACCATCAAAGATGCTGGTCCAGAGATGGGGGTTTTGTTTGATTGGTTGGTTTTGTGGTTTTTTTGGTTGTTTGCTGGTTGTTGTTGTTTTTTCTACTGAGCATTAATTCCAACCTTTATTTGTTCAGGTGTCCTAGCTGGTTGACTAAGATTTTTCTTTCTAAAGTCTACTTGTTTCTTAGATTCATAGTAGAGCCTGTAAGATTTCTTAGTTCTGCAGCAGGGAGTTTGAATGATTTTGGCACCTCAGCCATTACAACCCTAAAAATTCTGTGCCAGGGCTTTGCAGAGGGATGGATTTTGGAGGCCCTTCAGCCCTGTTATCAGTATGTGACTTGATAGGAGACTAGGAAGACATCAGGGTGCTCACTGTGTCACTTGGTCTATGCAACTAGACTTAGAAGATGCAAGATAAACTTCATATCCAAACCTGAGAGAATTGTGAAAAGTGTCCAGAGACTCTGTTTCAAAATGCATACATTTCAAAACAGAGGAGTTTTCAAAATGTTCTTTAATGAAGTGTCAATGGAAGCAAGCTTAAAGAGAAGGTGTTTGACATGCAGGAGGGTATTGGAGCGTTTAGAAGCATGCAGATGGATGACATTTTATCATCAAACTGTGTTAGTGCAGATTGTACTGAATAGGAAAATGCTCTTTGTATAATTTGTTCTGGAAGATATTTAGTATCTCCTGTTAACATGTATCACTGTGCCCAAATTTATCTTGAGCTTGCCCTTTTAAGTTTCCGTTTCCATTCACATTGATAATAACTGGAAAGCCCCCAGTGCTGACAAATTCTGTGACACATAGAATTTAAGCATGAAAGGTCATCATAACCGGTAGATGCATTTTTAATATAAATACAAGGCAAGATTTTACGACTGGTTTCATATATATATAAGTATGACGTTAGTGCATGTTATTTTTGTCTTGAATCAGAGTGCAAAGTTTTGGAGTGTATCTTTATATCTCAGCTTCAGAAATGAATGTGGAATGTTTAGATGGACACAAATGTATATATGTTAACGTGCAAATTTCTCTGCATTAGAGATTTTTGAGGAAACCCTGTAAGGGGCTACTCTGCTCGAGAGAAGGGGTGAGCTGTTACGGTCAGGATTTGTTGACATGTTTTCAGTTTTCCAGTTGGAATTTCCTTGTTTTCCATTTGAGTACTTCTATGGTGTTTGTGATGTATAAAGTTAACATTTTGAAGCAGACTGTCAGTGCTCTTCAAATAAGACTGACGATGCCGTTAAGGAGAGGACATAGCAAGAAGTTGGTCTTTATTGTTGTAAAGTTGCAAATTGCTAAGACAAGTAATTGTGTTGAATACAAGGCACCGACTGATTTCCTTGAGATGTAGATCCATGCATCTCCTATGTCTCATGTCGTACACTGATGTACTTTGCTGATTCAAGGGGTAATAGCCCTTAACAAATATGTACATGATGTTACATTTTGCTGTGTAATGTTCACTAATTTACTGTAAATATAAGGCATTGTTTGTGTTTAATAACAATAAAAATGATAACTACCTCTTTCCAAAGAACTTGAGAAAGCCGGAAAGAGTTCTGGACAAACCTAACTGCTAATGCTATTTTAAGGTTACTTAATATGCGTAAGGGCATAATGTGTGTATATATTTGCTGTAGCTGTAGTTTTCTACATTTGGAAATACAACCTCATATAATTAGAAGACAAAGTAGGTTTGTTTTGCGCTGGTGGTTCAAACTACTTTTCGAAGAAACTGCAAGTGAAATAATCTTCTGCTTCACTTTTACTGAATTAAAGAAATCATTATTATTCACTCTGGTTTCAAAAGTATTAAAACAATAAAATGAAATAATTATGTTTGAGTTAAGGTGTTCCACAGAATGGGCCATGAGGGTGGCTCTGGTTGTAGTGCTGTGTGCGATGAAGAGAGGATGGTGTGGTTCAGTTTATCCTCTGGATAAAGAGGATATGCACTTGGAAAAGAAGGCAGATTGTTGCAAGAAGCAATACTGTGAGTAGCACTGTGATAGAGGACAACTATATACAGAAGGAAAAACACAAAGAGCAGTCTAAGTGGGTTTTGCCTCTGGATGCTGTACGATACTCAGAGGAGGACATGATATTCTTTGGGAAGCTTTGCACTTGCTTGCCCTCAACTACAAATTAATGTCATTTCAGAGCCTTCTGTGTAACTTTCTATCCTCCAGAATTTTCCCATCATGCACTGTCCTTCCCTAAAGGAGCAGATGCCTTCGTTAGTTTTTTTTTCTCCAAAGATCTTAAAAGTGATCGAGCATGTTATGGACTGATTACTTGTCCGATTTCATTTTTGAGAAATAAGCTTGAATATCTTCTGTTCCAATGTATATTGAGAAAATTAGCTATATTAATAAAAAAAATCTGCAGTAGGTATAGAAATTATTTTTAAGGTTTTACATAAAAATGTAGTAAATATTTACTGCTTATTTCCTATACCGTTGAAAACACCAGATTGTAATGGAAATGGTGACAAAATTTATTCCAGATAATGAGGCTGATAACATCACTGTAGAGGCTTTTAATCAGTATGAGTCTAACTACTGGGAATCAATGCCATTCTTCTAAATATTTAATATAGCTTCCTTTATGAGCTAAGCATTTGTATGTTAGGGTTTCTGCCTTGTAAGACCTTGTAAATTTCTTTTTTTACTAAAAGGAAAAAAAAGAAATAAAACTTTGCAGTTTAATTAAAAAGTTCCAGAAGAAAGCAGCAGTTTGATAGGTAGAGTGTTTTAAGAATTTGGGTAGTAAGCCTTGTTCAGAAGGGTTTGTTCAAAATTATATCCTGCCTTGTCATAACATGGAGCAAACAAGAAGCTAAAAAAAACCCACAGAAAAAAAAAAAGCAATAAACAACAAACCAGAATAAAATGCTAAGAAGAATCTCAGTAGAGTAGCTCTTCTGAGTTAATAAGTTCTCAGTTCATTTCATCTAGATTTCATTATTGTGGTTTCATTGAAATAAAGTCTCTCTTTTGCTGTCTGTCTTGAGATGCAAGATATAAGAGATGAGGATGTTGTTTTACTGGTTGTTGTTTAAAAAGGTATTGTGATTCTGTTTAGGAATAAAAACATTTGGGAGCTATTCTGAGTTAGAATGAAAACTATGTGGTTCATATTTAACACACCACTTAATGTAAACATTGTATTTCTTTCTACACTTCGGGGTTTATGTTCTAACATACCAAGTTAGGTTTTAGTTGAGTAAAAATAGACTTCAGCAGAAAATGTGGTTTTCAAGGTAAACTTGCATTGCAGTTCATACAGTGCAGTAATCAGAGATGCAAGTGTAAAGAACTTTTAAACATCCCCTTTTGATTGTGTTTATGTCAGATTCCTCTCGTGTTGTGTTTTTTGTCTCTCTGGCCTTACAAGTTGGCATGTGTAGGCTGATTTGAGGGTGGGGAGGAAGTAGAATCCCGGCAAGACAGCAGTCTGTTCAGAATACCTCTTTGGCTAACAGGCATGGAGTGAGCTTCATTTCAGCACAAACAGTGGCATGAGTGTTTTGGCATTGCCTGAAGCTCTGGACTGGCTTTCCTTGTAGTACAGGTAGGGTTAACACGTGTTTTTTGTAGGTAAGGTTCTGTATTGCAGGGTGCAGAATTTGACTTTACATAAAAGCATAAGAAGCATGGCCTTTCCTTTTTTTTTTTTCTGGCATCTGAATAGTTTTTGGAGGTTTGATAACTCAGGTCATTCACCTTCTAGAAAAGTGGCTGCTGAGAACATGGGGCTAAATGGTACATGAATGTTCAGTCCAGCACCAGCTGTGCTAGGTTCATTGGACATGACCGAACTACCTCTACTGTGAAAATGCACTGATTCTGAGGTAGTGATTTTGCTGTACATGTGCAAAACCATATGTGTATGAGTCATCTGACCAGGTTTGTTACAGATTTCAGCATTTCATGTCTGCCAGGGCTACATACATGGGGCTTTATTTAATATGGTGCTTAAAAATGTCTTAAGGGTTTAAGTGCAGTTTAATTGGAAAAGAATCGCTGCAGCAGGTCCTCTGCAGTGATGCAGATTTCATGTCGCCTACCAAACTGCTAGGTAACGGCTTTTGTTCGTAATGGATTATGTGCTTCTAGATATTTGTCTATTTCTATGCTTCTGTTCATCTGAAAATTTTACCTGCGTGCTGTGTTTATAACATCCATTGCATAGTATTGAAGAAAAAAAACTGTACTAAATTAGTCATCTTGTCTTCAATCGCTTTAACACTTTCAAACACATGAGGTGTTGTTCCTGAGCAGCGTATGTTATGCAGGCTGTTTTATGTTAAGGCCAGGAAAGACAAATAACGTTACGGGAAAACTCGTGATGATTAGAGTATTTCTATTAAGTAAACACAGAGATCCGGTACAGTGCATGTCTGTACGTACTTACACGTCGCTGTGTGTGTGTATCTATGTGTATATATACATGACTGTCTCCATTCAGTGCACAGTGCCAGTATCTGCTGTGAAAGCTCTTGTTTCTCTGAGGCTTCCGAAGAAGGCATGCATTGCCTAAGAATTCCTTAGTCAGGAGTCTCAGAATAGCTTTATTAACTGACAACTTCCACTCATTCAGGATGAAATTTTTGATGCTAAATGACTTTCTCAGGATAGTTTAGTAGGAATTTAAGTGGAAATACAGGCTATTTAAAAAAACCCAGCGCACGAACTTTTTGGTCTGGGCAGGTTGCAGGACTTTACAGAGGACCCTATGTTTAAGGACACTATCTTTTGTATCCAAAATTGGACTTGGAATCATAGAATAGTTTGGGATGGAAGGGACCCTTAAAGGTCATCTAGTCCAACCTCTCTGCCATGGCAGGAACATCTTCAGCTAGATCGGGTTGTTCAAAGTCCCATTCAACGTGTCCTTTAATGGTTCCAGAGATGTGGCTTCTACTACCTCTCTGGGCAACCTGTTCCAGTGTTTCACCATCCTCATCATGAAAATTGTCTTCCTTATATCTGGTCTAAATCTACCCTCTTCTAGTTTAAAACCATCAACCCTTGTCCTGTTGCAAAAGACGTTGCTAAAAAGACTCCTCTTTCTTACAGCACCGCTATAGCTATCAAAAGACTGCAGTAAGATCTCCCCAGAGCCTTCTCTGCTCCAGGCTGAAAACCACCGACTCTCTCAGCCTGTCCTCATAGCAGAGTTGTTCCAGCCCTCTGACCATTTTTGTGACCTTACTCTGGACCTGCTCCAACAGGTTCACATCTTTCATGCACTGAGGACTCCAGAATTGTACACAGTACTCCAGGTGAGGTCTCACCAGAGCAGATTAGAGGGTCAGAATCCTCTCTGTCAGCCTGCTGGCCACGCTTCTTTTGATTCAGCCCAGAATGTGGTTGGCTTCCTGGTCTGCAAGCACACATTACTGGCTCAGGTCCAGCCTTTGATCCACCAGTACCATCCTCTGCAGGGCTGCTCTCAATCCATTCATCTCCCAGCTTGTATTGATACTGCCCTGTCCCAGGTGCAAGATCTTGCACTGGCTTTGTTGGACCTCATAAGGTTCACATGGGCCCACTTCAGCAGCTTGTCCAGGTCCCTCTGGATGGCATCCCGTCCCTCAGGCATGTCAACTGCACCACTGAGCTTGGTGTCATTTGCAGACTTGTTCAGGGTGCACTCGATCTCACTGTCTGCATCATCAATGAAGATATTAAACTGCTGCTCCCAGTGTGGACCCCTGAGGGGCACCACTTGTCACCAGTCTCTATCTGGACATCAAGCCATTGACCACTACCCTGTGACCATCCAACCAATTTGTTACCTACTCAACAATCCACCCGTGAAATCCATATCTCTCCAATTCAGAGAAAAGGATGTTGTGGGGGACGATGTCAAAGACTTCACAAAAGTCCAGATAGATGACATCCGTAGCTCTTCCCCTGTCCAGTGAGGTACTCACTTCATCACAGAAGGCCACCAGGTTGGACAGGCAGGACTTGCCCTTGTTAAAGCCATGCTGGCTGTCTCAAATCGTCTCACTGTTCTCCATGTGCCTTAGCATAGCTTCTAGGAGGATCTGTTCTATGATCTTCCCAGGCACAGAGGTGAGGCTGGCAGGTCCGTTGGTAGTTCCCAGGGTCCTCCTTTCTACCCTTTTTAGAAATAGGTGCAATGTTTTCCTTTTTCGAGTCACCGGGGACTTCACCTGACTGCCAGGACTTCTCAAATATCATTGGCAACTACATCATCCAATTCCCTCAGGACTGTGGAATGCAATCTCATTGGGTGCCATAGACTTATGTATGCTCAGGTTCCTCCAGTGGTCAGGAACCCGATCTTCTCTTACGATGGGAGGGACTTAACCCCTTGGTCCCCGTTTTGTGGTCTGTTGACTTGGGAGGTGTGGGAAGAAAGGTAGCCGGTGAAGACTGAGACAAAAAAGTTGTCGAATCTTCCACGTGCTGTTTATAGATTTTCCTGGAGCTTCCTAATGATATTAATTTCTTTCTGCTCAGATCTGAGCAGTATTTTCCTTGTATTGAGAGACTGAAGGCAGGCTCCAGGGCAGAAGTCTTAGGCCTTTTCCTGTTCTTTCAGCAATCCTGCTGCGGTGGCCACCACATCACAGGATATGGTTGTCTGTGGAGCACCCCAGCACCTTGCGGAGATTCGTGGCTCATAGGGAGTGTGAGGAAGGAAGACACATCTCAGGACTTGTTTAGTAGTAAACTGGAGTTCAGAAGGAAGCAGAATTGGAGAAGAAATGGGGATTCGGGAGGGTCTGCATTAGTTTTCTAGGTGGAAAAAACAGGTAGGTGATCCTGGAACTGAAAGAACAAGGTGTTAAGGCACCAGTAGTTAAGGAGGAAGTGAGAGAGCCTGCTGAAGATCTGTAACACTGGAGAGGAGATGGGCCGATCAGTCAACAGGCAAACAGGAAGAAGGACAGTGCACAGTGTGAGTGTCCAAATGGACAGATGTTGCATAAAAAAATTGTGTTTGGATGGGAACATATCAGAAATTACTGTGCCCACTGAAACACGGTCCCTTACAGAGCTGAGACCGGAACCAGTGATTTTAAGGCCTTATCTATGGTGCAAGAAGGGTGTCATTTTAAAGTTCATTTGTTTAAAGTATTACTTAAGCTGTGTTAATTCCTGTGGGGACACAAATAGTTCTAAGTTAGAATAGACTTAACTTGATTTACTTTAATTCATTTTGAAATCGAACTTTCTTACTCTAATATAAATCAGTGTCGTATTTCAGAATGCTGCTGTATAGTGATCCTGCAAGTTGTATTACTCTTCTGTTGCCATCAGTCTCAACTGCAGAATATGCTGTACTCTATATGGCATTTGATGTCACTGTAGGAAAATTTTATTGTTACCTTTTAGCAGCACAGAAATCTAGGACCTTGCAGCTGAAGGTAGTATACTTTATATGGTTCCTCAAAGAGAATACCTTATATGGTTCCTTATGTGGATCCTGAAAAAAAGGAGCTGGGGCAATACCTAGGAGATTATTCAGACATATGTAAAATGTATTTTGGAAAAACGTGATTGAAGAGTGAAGGACTCAAAAATTAGCTGCTATAATATGCAGTCTTGCTCAAAAGTTCTCAGTATAGCTTGCAAAGTTTTAAGCCAGCTCTTTGTATATTCTTTCATTTCATGCTTTTCAGAAGGAGATTTTTTTAAAGACTAAAGCTTGCCCAAATATGTCGTGTGGATTGCAGATGACGTGTTCTGCAGACATTGCTACCAATCTCAAGCCAAATTTAAGACTATATTCCAAAGGAGAGATGTCAGAAGGGCTCAAAATAAGGCCTTTTCTTTTTTTTGTGTGTATGTGCAAACCACATTTTTCCATGAGTTTCATTCTTAGGTACAGTTGAGCTGTTTTGGCTGAATTAAAAAAAGCCACCAGAACAGGCTAGTAATGTGAATTACTAGCTGGGCAATATTTATAAAGCAAAGAGTGATTTTAAAACTTGAGTGATTATACTCAATTAAAAATAACACTTTATATCGGGAAATTGTATGTGATAGTAATAAAGGTGATACTACCCGCGCTGCCTGTGAATAGAAATAGAAATGCATCATAAAGCTAAGATTCTTTAAATTAAGGATTAATTTTTAGGTGGATTTTAAGTTTGTTTACCATTTAATTTAAAAAAATAGGACTGTGATAATCTGCTTACCCTACTCTGTCATACAAAAGAAATTAATATGGATGCGAAATGAAAACTGATTTACAGTAGTGTAAAGATGATGCAATAGAAGATGAAAAATGTAACACCATAATTCAGAGAATTCACAAAACGGCATATTTGTTTTTTAATCCCTAGTTTACATTAGAAAGATTATTTTGTACTAGAAGTAGCTAAATTAGATGAACGGTCCATTTTATCTGCTTGACCAGAGGAGAGTGAGGGGTCAGGATAACTTGATATGGATGTGAGGAAGTGTGAAACCAGGGAAGACTGTTAAGTATAATCCCAACAATAGTAGTAGGTACTATGGTAATGTGAACAAGATACTACCATTTCCTGAAATTGAGATGGGTGAAATACAGTCAGAATTCCCTTTGGTAGTCTCTTCACACAGAAGCATAGAAATATTTTATTAAATATTAATAACAACATAAAAGACCTTTGGTCTTATTTTCATTTTAATTAGGCGGGATATATATGCCATTCACTTTGAAGCCAAATGCTACTCCTTTGTATTAACCTGCAGGGGCTACTAGAAAAATTGAACCAAGTAGCATTTAGCTACTTCTTCTTCTGCCATGAGATAATTAACACATTCTCTTTTGCAGACTCTCTTAGTATTACCTGATCCCCATATACAGGTTTCATACTGACTTCTGGAGTTTGAGTGGTATGGTGTGAAATGATGCCTCAGCCTATTTCTTATAAATTGCCAGAACTCAGGGAAGTTATTAACCTTCAATTTAGTCTGCTGAAGCTACAAGAGAAGTTTAATCTCATAATGGAGTCAGATTGGAGAGACAAAATGGATCATAATTTCAGGAGGGAAAAAAAAAGCTGTGTGTAATACAAGAACCTTTTTTTTTTTTTTTTGTGGTGAACGATAAAGGCAACTGAAAAACCCAAGAACAGTGACTGGTATGGCTAAAAAGAATGGGAAGTTTTTTGACACATGGGGTGAAGGCAGGGATTGGTAAGAAGCAAATGAAAAAAAAAGTTAAAGGAAATCAATTGTATGACTTCTGTGTGTTTCTGCTCTTGACCAGCTGTTTATCCAACCTGCTTACTTCTTGCATAGGTTTCCCACTCCACTTCTAAAGCCTAAAAGTCATCTTAAATGACTCTTGTAGCTTCTGATCTAGTGGCCAGGGATACTTGCCCCTCTGTTGGGAGAACTTTGAAGAGCTCCTTGGCAAGACTTTCCTCTGGCTAATGGCCTTGGACATCCACTTTGGCCAGAGCTTGGTATGCTTTAGCCATGGGGACAGGTAGGCTAGTGCTTCCTTAGTCTTAGACCTCACGTATTTTGCTTGGTCAGTCTACCACAGAGCTATAAGCTTGCCAATCCTGCAGTCTATGGGACTGGACACTCCTCATGGCTAAGCTAAGATTCCCGGTAGATTTAAATGAGTTATGCATGTTAAGTGGCAGGAAACAGCTGCTTTCTGAGGAAACCCATCTGTGTTCCACTCAATGGAAACAAGTATGTTTGTACTTAAGACTTCACTTGCTGATGAATTCACATTTTTGAATGATTGTCAGAAAAGCTGTAACAAGTTTGACTGTCACTATAGTGCCCCATGACTGAAATGGTGTTTTCTGTACGTCTGCATTGTGAAACAGGATAAATTCTATCATCACATTTTTTCATGGATGCCTTCCTCCATAGAAGAGATGGTTATTCTTCAAGTAGGTAGTACTGAACATTTTGTGTATTTTTTTCCTCATAGTGTAAAAAGAACATCATTCCCTATTTCCTGCACATTTTTCAGCCTTGTTCTGGGGATATGATTGTTCATTTTTCCATATAAAAGTACATGAAGGTGATAGTACTTCATCTTACAGGAGTGTTACAGAAGTAAATTTCAGTGGTATCTATGAGACAGCCATGCTGAAGTAATGTTAAAAAGTTTGATTTTTGCAAAATTCCTGTGAGGTGAAAGAGT
>NW_010417972.1:6793-54470 GCF_000710305.1 Buceros rhinoceros silvestris | reverse complement strand
AAAGAGTGTAGATAGCTTTGTTTTATCAACAAGATAAAAATCCAGCAAACAGTAGCTTCCTTTGTTTGCTGATTGTCCTTCATTTTTACAGAAGATGCAAGTGGTTAACAAAAATATTAATGTCCACCTTTCCCTTTTTTTATTTTTCAAACAAAATCACATTAGTCTACTTGTGATACTCTGAGATACTTTTCCTGTGTAGTTTGAAAATCTACAAAGGTGTAATCAGGTTTGTAAATTTAGAAACTTCCATATCATCTTCAGTTCCACTCCTCGCTGTTAGAAAAGCCTGTTACATAGTGGTTACCAGACTTGGACTAACGATGACCACAGAAGCTGCAAAACAGTTTCTGCTGTTTCTGCTGTTTCCCTTGTTCTCAGATATGCATGTAATCTGTTAGAGGTAACTGAAAATATTAACCCTATTTCATGCTCCTAAAGCAGTTGTTTTGAGTTTGAAAATGTTAACGTCTGATCAAAAGCAATCCGTGTCTTTAACGTGGGAAGCTGTGAGGCTAAGACCTGTTACTAAGGGTGAGGAAACAGGTAGAAGGAATGGTCTCAATGGTGCCCCAGCTACTCAGTTGTGAATATTACAAGTGGACACTTTCTGTGATTAGCTGTATTATTGGTTGAGAGTTTTGAGGCATAGAAGATAAAAAATATTAGATGTAGCTTTTGCTTCTACTAAATAATTAAATTTAATTACTCAAGGGTTTTGAGGTACAGAAGATCAAAAATGTTAGTCTTTTGTTTATACTAAAAAGAATAGGCAAACCCAATTGATTATGCCCAAAGGATAATAAAACTTATTTCTTCCGGAGATTCAGTAACTGAATTTAGTATACTCAGGTAGAATACAGTCATGGATCATTTATACATTAGAGTATAAGGCAAACCTAATATTTGAATTATACTCTTTGGTTGCCATCATGGCATTGGGTTTGATGGATGGGTTTCTTGGAAAACACAACTAACCCATAGTGTAGAAGATGAATGAAACATCCGACACCTCTGTGAAATTAAAGCACAGCTTTCTGATTTACTGTGGCCCTATTTTCAGCTGCCATAGGGTTGAAGACCTTGAAGTAAGTAGAATCTATGTATCAGGCCAAGCTAGTACAAATACCTAAATCCTTTCTAGTTGTGGTCAACATTAAACGTGAAGCAAATGAAAGATGTGTCTTTCATACGAGTATGAATAGTGTAAATCAGTTTTTAATTGAATAGCTTACCTATATGTCATTACTGAATAGCAGTACAGAGTCTAATTATTTTCATTGCATGTTCATTTGTGACTGTATTATGTAAGGAAGAAAAGTAGCTTCTAAACTCATAATGCATTCACTCAATGTCTGATATTTTTCTTCTCAGAAAATTCAACAGATGAAATGGCAATTGTGTAGTCTGCCTTAGAAGAACAGCTGCAAAAGTTAGTTCACCACAAAACAAGTTGCACAAAGTGATTTATGAAGTACTGTTTCCTTAATTGTTGCATGGAACTTCTCTGGCTCTGGAGATTTACTTGAAGCAACTATTACAAATCTTTGATTTTCAGAAATAGTAGATGCCTGTTTTTCCTTCTTTACCTCCATTTTTTATCATGTATTTTTAGTTTATGACCAAGAATAACTTCTTTTCCCCTTGTTGTCAGACACAACTGGAGACAAGCTAAAAGGGAAAATTGCCCCAAAAGCTATTAATCCTTTGTAGTTTTATCCTAATAACTCTACATTAATGATATTTTTGTTTTAATATGAATTTCAGATCTGAGAAACCAGTGTTAATCAGATGACAGAGTTAATCTGGGTTTTTTTTCTTCTTACTGCAGAACTTCTGTAAACTGTAGAAGTTTTGTGAAATTGTAAAGAAAATAGGAACATAAGGTGCATTGTACTTGACATAGTCATGAGTGCTTTAAGCAAAAAAAAATTACAGAATTCAGTCTCTGAGACATAACCTGATGTGTTTTTTTAACATTATTTTGGATCTTGCCATCAAGAAATATGAATGACAGTACTGAAATTTAAATGACCAAACTAAAAGAGGTTTAAGTTAATTTAATTTTGAGCTTTTAACTCTGTATGCTAATATCATTAATACCTGCCAGAAAGAATGGCTGTTTGTTAGTTCATTATGAATAGAGGGAAATTCTCCTTTTAGCTTGGCACTATGAGGTCTTCATAATAAGCTTCTTGGCTTTTTTGATTACACAGAATGATAAAATGTGTTTATTGGCTTGGCAGTATTGGGCGGTCATAGGCATTTTTTCTGGGTGTTTCTAGAAAAGAACAAGCTAAAGCAAGCCCGAATTTGCCCTGTGTCATTGAAATAGTGATGATTTTCCCACAAAAAGAAGCAATTCAGGAGCTTTGCACTGGGTCACTGGAAGCTCTGCTTCCAGTTACAGTCATCTGTTCCATCTCCCTGCAATTGCAGGCTTACTCCCTATACTTGATTTCCCAGTGGTTTTTTCCTTAAAAGACTTCTTTCTCACCATACCTTTATATGTGCCTTCAGCGTCAGCTATATGTAGTTTATACTCACAGAAAATGTTTCTTTATTCTTTGAGGCAAAGTAGTTGTCTCTTTCCAGTCCAGCCTATTTGCATGGAATCGCCATTGCTTTCATATTTAGGGAGCTGAAAAGATCTAACACAGAATATTGTGGGGAACCGTGACTGCATTTACCCAAATTAGCAGGGGGAGATTGTCCCATTATGAAGGAGTAAGGAGGGGATGTACTTACTGCTGGGGCTGGGGGATTATTAGTGCAAATTAATTACAATTGCTGCTCCTCAAGGATATGCCACATGTACAGTGCAAGGAGCATATAAGATAACTATCACATTAATAGTGTCATTTTTATTGATCATCTTTTGTTTTTGTCAGTTGAAACAACAAAGGGCTTCTTTGCCACAAATTCTTGCTGGTATGAAATAGTACCTGACGAGTAAAAGCAGACTGAAGAAGAAAGATAAATTGTTTTCTTTAATAAGGCTTTTCAGGTTTAGGTAGGACTATAAAAAATCGGAAGGTTCAGGTCAGTGGCTGAACTAAATTACCAATCAAACTCAAGTGGTAAGACAAAAATGTTGTCTTTCAGAGTAAATGCAACATCCTATTTCACCAGAAATGCTATTTTAGTCTCCTAAAACGTCCCAAGGAAATGGAGATGCATGAACAAGCAGATGAGAGAGACTGAGGTAGCAATGTAGACTATCTCAAGTCATATTTAGGTATTATAACATAAAAAGCATAAGGACCATGGTAAGACATTGCAAGCTTCTCATGCTTTTGATATTCCATTGGGTATCTCCACAGGCCACCTAGAGCTTGCTGGGTAGCTTTAAGTTGTATGTGCATGGTAAGATACAGCCCAGTTTGGATAGGTGTAAGAACAGAGGTGTAATAACGGATTTTGGGGAAGAGAGGCTGGGAAGCTGCCTAGCGGAAAAGGACCTGGGGGTACTGGTCGACAGCTGGCTGAGTATGAGCCAGCAGAGTGCCCAGGTGGCCAAGAAGGCCAACGGCCAACAGCTTGGGTGATAGCAGCAAGAGTGTGGCCAGCAGGAGGAGGGAAGTGATTGTCCCTCTGTACTCACTGGTGAGGCCACTCCTTGAGTACTGTATTGACTTTTGGGCCCCTCATTACAAGAAGGACACTGAGGTGCTGGAGCGTGTCCAGAGAAGGACAACCAAGCTGGTGAAGGGTCCAGAGCACAAGTCTTACGAGGAGCGGCTGAGGGAACTGGGGTTGTTCAGCCTGGAGAAAAGGAAGCTGAAGGGAGACCTTATCGCTCTCTACAACTGCCTGAAAGGAGATTGTAGCGAGGTGAGGTTTGGTCTCTTCTCCCACGTGACAAGTGACAAGATGAGAGGAAATGGCCTGTAGTTGCTCCAGGGGAGATCTAAGTTAGCTATCAGGAAACACTTGTTTAGAGGGTTGTGAAGCATTGCAACAGGCTGCCCGGGGAGGTGGTGGAGTCTCCATCCCTGGAGGTGTTTAAGGGATGTGTAGCTGTGGTGCTGAGGGACGTGGTTTCGGGACCCTGATGGTGCAGCGTGAACAGTTGGGCTTGATGATCTGAAAGGTCTCTTCCAACCAGGTGATTTGGTGAGTCTGTGATTCAGTTTCTGAGCTGTTTCAGTGATCCTTTTGCAAGAATAATAAATCTTACAGCTGAGGCTGACTGGGGAAAAGGGCTGCCAGTTCTTCGGGTGAAACATGTCTCAAGCTTAAAATGAAAGAGACATGGGAATTCTGTGTTAAAAATACCACCTTTTTTCTGAGAAAGAAAGAGAAAAGAAACTAAGGCCAAGAAGCTGATGTGGGTTTATGCTTGCTCATCAAATTCCTAGCCTTGCAGGCAAACAGGGTCTACAGGGGGTTTCACTCAGCATGTCTACTCTTTTTCTAAAGATTCCATGATTCTCTTTGGATTTCAAGGGTAAAGTGACCTTTATTAAAGAAATCTTTTTTTTTTTTTTTTTTTTTTAGTTTCTTGCTCATATGCCATGTATTCTCTAAAGGACTTAAGAAACAGAGCTTTTGAAGTCTCTAGGCTACAGGAAAATGTTACTAAGCTGCTGTGGATTTGGGAGAGCTCTAGCACTGACTCTTTAATCAAGCAGGTGGATTGCTGCCAGAGAAGGATCAAAGGATCTGTACATAGGAGTGCCTTCAGAGATCCAGAACTAGGGGCAGCAACCAAGCTGTAGCTGCACCTAGAAGCACAAAGCATTCAGCAGCTGGGTCTGCTCACATCAGAATGGTGCTGCCTGAAGAGCAGGATGAGGCCAGCTGCTAAGAAGTGAATGGTGCTCCCTAACTTGTTGATCCTTATCATTTGTTATAAACTATTTATAATGACTTGTATTAGTTTTAAGATATTTAGACTTTTTTTAATAAGTACAGTGTTTCTGGCAACTATCCTAGCTCTTGCTGCTGCTGTCAATTCATTTCTTCATTACCTGCTGCATATATAGTCCCAGATGTCTCTTCCTGGAATTTGGATGTAGGATATAAGGAAAATAAAATTAATATCCAATTTCTTCGATCATTAAAACTGTAAAGGTTCTTATCTGTGCGTGATGAGGTGAGACTGACTATTGTATACAGCTATTTTGCATTACTTGCTATAAACAGTGACTTCTGTGCTACTGTGGCACAGCAGCAGGTGAGAAGATTGTAAAGGTGTTTTCCTAATATAATTCTTAGTGTTGTAAGAGTCTGACAGCTACAGCCTGGGAATAATCAGTTATTTAATCTCTTTCTTTGTTGATTTCCTGACAGTTACTGTCTTTGGTTTTTTGGGGGTTTTTTTTGAGGAATTATAAATTGTATAGAAGGTAATGGAAGAGCTATAGATTTCTGCTAAGGAAAAACATCTCAGTAATCCCAAATGATAAAATGTTAAAATAGCAGTTTGCACTTACTGGGGAAGGTCCACTGTTGCACAGGAACTGTCCTAGTAGAAAAATCTATCCTTTATACATTCAAAATTGTTATATATCTTTATGCAAAATTATATGCATATTAAAGTGAAAATTTTTAATGAATTGGACTGTAATGTCTTTTAAAACTCCAGTTCTCAAAATGTTAACAATGTGAATTAAATGACATAGTATTTATCAGTGAGGGAAGAAGAGCTGTTTTAAATGTACCATCTGTTGTCTGGCCTTTTAATAGTAGTGTAACTCCAACAATGTGCTATTTCTACCTACCCTCTCTCAGCTGATCTGGAACAGCAACATATGGAACCCAGGGTCAGTCAAAATTAGTAAAGAGATGTGATTTCTTGATCAGGACCTGGATAAACAAGCAATTTGGATCTACTTCCAATTACTTGAGTTTATATTGAGTTTGTAACCTTTCAGCCTTTGAATACCTGGTCTTTGGTATAGTCTGGAGGGTATCTGCTCCTCTCAGGATAGCCGAGTAGTGACTGAATCCTATTTCTGTAGTGAACAAAGAAGCTTTCTGTAGAGCCTGTAAAGGATGATCCTGGCTTTGGAAAAGTAGGGACTCTCCCAGGCCACTTCTAACCTAGTACGTTCAGACCACTGCAATTTTTTAGGTGTCAGTTCACTGATTGTATTATTTTGATAACCAGTCTAGAGGTACTGACCATGTAAAGCTGAAGCTGAAGTCACTGAGGCTGCTTGTATCTCTGGAAAAAACCAAGTCTTTCACTGTTTCAAGCTAAGCATGCACATCTCCATGTGGTCAAAAATTAGCACATGGAGAATATCCTATAACATATACTGAATGCATGTTCATATTTACACTTGTGATGAATTTATTTTAATTGTTAATTTCTGGTATAACTTTGAAATATTCTTGCAGATAGTTAATATACTTACAAAGAATAGCAAGTAGCGTAACGTTCAGAATACAAATTGACAGACACATTACGATTATTCATGTGACTTACAGAATTTTTAATAACAGCAGTGATTATTTCTTCACATATCAACTATTACTGTAAAATAACAAATGGAAGAATCAGTCTGGGAAATAAAAAGAACAGAATGCCATTCTGATACTCCTAGGTAGCACTACAAAATCTAACAGATCAAGCTGAAAAATTTAGCAGTATTTCTAAGTGTCAGTCTTGATACCTCAGAGTTAAGTTGTGATTTACCGAACAGTTTGCTTTTGCATTGCTGATCATTAGATCAGTGAGTGCCAGCTTTGAATGATTTGGCCAGTTCTTTGGTAGAGTCTGTGTTTTCAGGGCACTCTGAGGTATTACAGACATTATGTTAGTAGCCTGGATACTAGACGAGGCACAGTGAGGCTTTATTGAATGGCTGCCTCCTCTACGTGGACATACTTCTCAAGGTGAAAAATAAGCTTCATATGTACGAGTTCATTTTACATATATTTGTCAGTAGAGAAAGCACTCTGTCTTCTTCAAATTTGACTACTGAACTGGGCAGGGTTGTGTCCTCCTATAATCTTGTTGGCTTTGCTGTTTTCCCTGGACTCCTGTTCTGTTAGCCACGGATTCTCCTTTCTTTAGTGCGCAGGTCAGAGAATTTCAAGGATGAATAATTTCAGAGGTAAATTCTTAAAACCCCATTACTTTGGAACAGTTGAAAGCAGATTAATTTGATAGTAGTCAGGATGGAGAAAGAATAGGGTTAGCAATAGGAATTGGTTTGGGGGCTTAGCAGAATGATGGATTTCTTTGCTGTGTGGAAGAATAAAATGGTAGATTTCCAGATAGGGAGCACTGAAGTGAGGAAAACATTGGAGTCGGTTGCTCATACACAGTGAAGACTTCAGATTTAATAGCCTGGTTTTTGCTTTGCTTGCTGTTTTTTTATTTCAATTCTGTACATTAAAAGCAAAAGTAAATGCCCCAGTTTGGGATCTTATTCAAAATGTAAATAAAAATAGGACATTACTGTGATAATTAATTTTGCTGTATTTCAATTGCCCTAAGTAATGGCGATAGTTTTTTTCACGTCTCTTTTTTTGTCGTGTTTTTCACCTAAGTCAAATTATAGCTGTCATAGCCAATCGAAAACTGTAAGAAGATTGACTATAAAATTATTTATTTAAAATACAAGTTAATGAAAATTTTTACCTAATATTACTCATAAAGCCTACATGATTTGTGAAGTATGATCATACAGAGCAGCACTAGTCTAAACCTCCTACCTGTTGTTACAGCTGAGTAATGACTTCATAAATGCGTGGGTGTAATTTTGAAACTGGAAGATGCCTTCTCTTGAGCCATTAATTTCTATCTGCAGCACGATGAGTTACGTTTTAATGCGTATGTACTTTTAAATTTCATTTAAGTTCACTTTCTGTCATTGCATTCCCAAACAACAATAAGACAAGCTCCTGTCTGGAGTAGTAGGAAGACATGTGGTCTTGCCAAATATCTATGTGTGGTAATGCTTGTTGCATTTGTTTAATACATTACTGCTACGTTTGTTTACATTTCTTAAGTAGGTTAACAGCCATAGGCATTTCTCTTTTCTTTCTTAAATAATTTCAGTTTTTAAAAAAATAAGGCAGATTGTCAGTGTGTGCATTGCCAATACTGCGAGTCCTGGTGGTCCACAGGTGGTAATGCAGATCTGGGCTTGTCAAGCGGATTGTTGTTTTGTCTGACAGTGGAGTCCACGCAGCTGGTTGTACCATGCTTCTAAGGGAAATGGGGAGTAAGCTCCTTACTCCAGATGCAGAATCCCCTTTGAAGTGGAGTCCATTTTATAAAAAGGACGTTCCAGATGCATTTTTTTAATTCCATTCATTTCACGTATGCAGCTGTCTGCTGGGAAACCATCATCTGTCTTTCTCAATCTATGAGAAGATTACTTATTTTGAAAATAAATTAGTTTTTCTAAATTACCTGACGATTTAATCTTTCTGTACAAAAGCTGTGATTATTTAACTGCTAGTGAATTCCTAAGTGCTCGTACATCTTCAAGCCAAGTACTAAGTTCTTCTGATTCAAGTTGCCACCTTCAAGCCACCCACGGATGGTGGTTTGGTATATTCTAGGCATTCTTCAGATAGGTTTTTAAATAAACTGATCCACGGATGCAGATGAGTAAAACAGATTGTGAAAATTAAGGACTGATTTGCAAGTTAAGTTGGCAGTTTTGGAGCTGGGGTTTGGAGGCTGGCATAGGTAGCAGGTTACCCTGCTTCTTTGACCTCAGGTAGGGCTGCGTCTAATGTTCCTGCAGGGCTTCCTTCGGCTTGACTGGCAAGCCAGGCTTCCATGAGCACTTTTGGCAACCTGCTATAAAATCTCACTCTAACAACTTCTTGATCATCATGGATCCTGGGGCAACTTCTAGCTCAGCCTCAGGCCACTGTCTTAGCTTTGCTCAGGTCTCCAGTCTTCTTCCAAACAACGACTTAGAAGGCCGGACATGAAAGCAGCCTTCCCTACCACCTGTTCTTCATTAGTTCGGAGCTTTTTTCCCTGTTGGAGATAATGTTTTGTTTCTTTTCCTCTCCATCCCATTTTCTCAGCCTGTCACGTGCATCTTTGTCGATGTCTTTCGCTGTTTAAGCTGTTCTTGGTTGTTAGCTACCCAGTTTGTGCCGCTGAAGGGCTCTTGATACTTTCTTCAGAGAAGGGATTTAGGACGTCAGTGCCCGAGATGTATACTTGGATTTAAGTTAGCTAAAACATGTACAACTTTGCAGGATCAAGACCTAATCTGGGAAATTATCTCTTGGAATCTTGGTGTTAAAAACTGTCTTGGTAGAGTGTTTTTAGAGTGTTTAGTATTTTGAAAATTGCTTAGCTTACTAATGGATGGCAAGTACTTTAAAAGTGGAAAATATGTTTTTAACACAGACTTCTAAAACATAACTCACATGACTGAAAAATATTACATGAAAATAATTTTATTCATGTTAGTTTATTTGTGGGCTTATATTGTTAAGGATTTGGTGTTATGAACAACAGGTTTCTACATTCCGTATTTCTATGAGTTTCAATGAAAAAGAGAAAAATCTACTCCTGACAGCTTTCTGCAGAAGTATCGCAAGGATGTATTTGAGTCATTTCTTGCCTGACTTGAATAATTAGAAAGCTCGTGGCTGACAGACCTTGGTTTCACCATTGATTATTAATAAAACATTAGAAATGCACAGTAGTCTTTAAAAAAAAAAACCCTAGAAACGTGTGTGTTAAATCAATCTAATGCAAATCAAACAAAGCTCATGATAGAAAAGGTGGAATAGAAAGACTCATTTTTACTTGTCTTAATAAACAGGATTATTACTGAATTAGAGTTTGGATTTTTTGTCAGAAAAGGATTTTTTCCAATGTGTTTTGACAGAGCCCTCAGCTGTGAGAAACTACTGACTGTAGATATTCTTTGCCAAAATGATGAATCTATTTCCAGTAAGTTAGTTGCTTCATCTTGTTGGATATACTCTTGGGAATTTATCACGTAATTCCTTTAATCCAAACCAGTTGTGTACATATTTTGTAATTGATGAATTACTGACAGTAAATAAATATTCATACAAAATGAACTATCTGTTAAAGAAAAAAAAATACTGCTTAACAGTTTTTGTACCAGAGCTTAGAGTACAGTCTTGTATTTACTGCTTTTCACATGAACTGGAGTGTCTAAAACTACTGTTTACAATTATTATAACATTGAATATATACCATCTCAGATAAGAACACATTTACATTGGAACTGTATGTCAAATACTCTTATCAACACAGTGAGTAATACCAGATCATAGCCCTTGAAATAAAATGTCATTAAGTTTGCGAAGATGAAACAACTATTCTTCCGTCAAATTCTGCTCCACATTTAGATGAAATGCCTTGGTAAGTAATGACTTTGAAGACTGGGTGTTACTTCCTTTAGCTCTGATTGTAGTTGGCAGGCATTTTGTGTTCTTTCTGTATTACCAACACAGAACATCTATCTCCAGCATACTCTCTGTCTTCATAAATGGATGTAACTTTGGTGTGTTGGACACATTTCTGGTGTGTTGTTTGCATTTGATTAATTTGGTCTCACTGCTTTTGTGTATGTGTATATCTTATTCCTACTACTGAATATGTATGACTGATACACTGAGCTGTTGGCTTCTGTTCTGTGAATATTAATTAAAGAGTATACTCCTCTGCTTAATGGCTTTGCTCTTCTGCTCTTTTGCTTAATGGCAGCCAGACTTATAGTCTTTTTTTTTTCTCTTCAGTCATTGTTGTGTAAGACACTGGCAAGAACACTTTTTTTCATCTATAAACACTATTTCATGCTTAAACATATCCATTGTTTGGTCAAAGTTATGAAATATTGTTGCTCAATTAAATTTTGTTTTCAACATTTCCTGGTAAAAGCAGTAATAGAAAAGATAAAGCAGTAAAGGAAGGGGAGAGAATTAAGTAGAAAAAAATACTGGGCATAGCAAGCAAGGAAGAAGCAGGAGATTCAGCTTCATATGGTTTCAGGTCTTATGATTTGGACTAATAGTTTTCTTTAGTCACAAGCCGAACTTGATGCTTTTCTGGATTCCATTACTATGGTGAAAGGAATAATTTATGTCCAAACTATTCTTAAAGAGAAACAGGGTAGAAATTTCTTAGGTCTTATGTATGTTTCAAATGTGTATAAGGATAATCGTTGATTAGGGCGTGACAGCTTCGTATGGTGAGAAATTAAGAGACATGTTCAGTATTTAAAACATAAAGCCAGTAAATGTGTGTTTGTGGTGATGGTGGTGCAGAGCAGTAACAGAAGCAGCAAGCCTCTTGAAAACACTGCTCACATTTTTATGGTATGTAGTGCTGATATAAAGGTTGATAGCTTCAGCTTTAGTCATTCTCTGTGAATCTCACCAGTGAGGTAGCCAAGGCTAATAGGAAGGCTTGGACTTTAGGGTTTGTATTATTTTTCAAGGGTTTTTGTTTTAGTCTCCCTTGCCCCTTTCATGAAGATGCCGTAGAGTGTAGGGGCTGTCTCTAAATTATGCTGTTAGTAAGATTTTCCCCCTAGCACTATCACTGGCTGAGCTGTACTACTAGCAGAATTTAATGAACAGTAGGTCTCTTGCTGTTCCTGTTGCACTTGACCATTAGGACAGTCTTGCTAAAATCCTCTCGGAGTAGTAGGACCATAGAGAATATCACATCATTTGTATTTGCTAATGATGTTGTTCTACTACATTTTATTTTGAATGTTACAAGTGTAAGCATTTTTTAATTCCTCCAGTGTCAGCACAGAATTTATACCTCAGTTTTGGTACAGATCATGGTTTTGTAATGTTCTAGAAAGGCATAAGGCAGAAATCCCCCCAAACCTTCTGCATTTTTGCATGATGTAATGTGTTCAAAGGCAGGTCTGGTTTTATGGAAAGGAATGCAGTAGAACCAAAGCGTGTTATTCATAGCAAACAATAGTTGAAAGCTGAATCATTGAATCACAACAACTTTTCATTTGCTTCTAGTCAGTTTGTTTACCTCAGAGATGTATTTAAATTATTTTCAGGAACCATCAGTAAGAGAACTGAATGGCTTCAATAAAATACTGGCTTAGTCCACCATTACTAGTGGAAATTCATCTGTTTATAGAACACATACTTGCCCAGTGTTGTGCTACCTCCCTTTGAACACCTCCTATAACTATTCCTCCTGCATATATACATGTGTTTATATTTGAATGTATTAGCATGCTCTTGCAGAAATAGCTATTTGAAAATAAATCTTTACTTACAGACTGTCTATATCAATTGAATATTTGTTCCAAATCCATGTCAAAACAGTAGACCTTGAATATTTTCAAAATCCTTTCTCCTGAATAAAGGACATTTCCACTGTTTTAATTCATACAAAGATACACTTCTGTGACTTGAGTTTACTTCTTCAGCTTTGATAATGATTATTCCCACATTCTCGTGGTTTGTGAATTCTGGAAAGTTAATTGTCAAGTGATCAATGTCAAGCGATCTTGACATGTCAAGCGATCTTGACATGTCAAGCGGTCTTGACATGTCTGGTTAACATAGTTATTGCTTATTAACCTGGAAATGCTGGTATTCCAAAGGAGTTCTAATGTACTAAGAAAAGCTAAATTAAGGTGCTTTTCCCTGCTGTTCCACACCTGCCATTGTCCTTCCCTAGTTCTTGTAACCAAGCTTTAAGATTTCAACAGTAACATGGAGGTAAGAAGAGACGAAACCATGGCTTTTTAAAGACCATGTCTAATGGTTTTAACATGGACTATAGTCTTGTTATAGTATATATTATTTTTGAGTATAGTTCTTCAAAAGTGTTCATATTGCAGTGATTAATGACGTAAAAATATACAGACTGTTAAAAAGAAGCAGAGTTTTCGGATATGGTAAATTACTGACAAGTAGTTTTTCTTCAACTTTCGGCTAATGCGAATATCGTAACTTGTCTGTAGTTGGGCAGAATCGTTATTAATGCTACTCTTTTCAGTTATTTACATGTCTTTCATTTTAGATGTAGTTTCAAAACTGAAGAATTCATTTAGGAATGCCTTTGTATAATAGTTTAATTTCTGTATGTTCATATAATCGTTTATGGAATTAAAAATGAAAATGGTTGAACTGAACAGGGCATCTACATTTATAGTTATAAATGGATGGGAAATTAATACTTGCATTTTCTCTTTTTCCAAACTTTAGGGGGGACCCAGAGATTACCTCGCACAATTGGAGTGTCTTTGGCAAAAGAGCTAATCTTCGCTGCACGTATTGTAGATGGTGAGGAAGCAAAATCAATAGGATTGATTAGCCATGTGGTAGAACAGAATGAAGCAGGGGATGCTGCATACAGAAGAGCATTAGCTCTGGCAAGAGAATTTTTACCTCAGGTAAAAAGAATAATTTTTATTTGAGCTCTTAGCTTTCACCAAACATTAATAAAGAACCAGATGTATTAAGAAAAACTGTCATGAAGTTATGAATGAAAAAGCCATTCTAATTATGTGAGAGCAACCAGAAGTTTTCTCTCTTGTGTATTGAGTGGTGTTATTTGGTTATTATTTCATAGTGAAGCAAAAAGCCTCTGTCAGACCTCATATTCGTATTGGGTTTTTCGGCTTTCAAGTTTTAAACAAAAAAATTGTATATGAGGTTTTTTTTAGTAATGTCTCAGTGTGTTACTCTATTTCTATTGGACACTTCAGAAGAGAGGCAGAAAGGTCCATATGACAGTGGACATATCTCAGTGTAACTGCTATTTTGAAAACAACCCTAAATGTAATTTCGGTGTTAAAGCAAAATCCATTTGCTAGTGGAAAGTTTTCTTTCTGTCCTTTGTGTATAAGCTGGATGAAAGAATCATGCTTGTATTATCATTCAAAGCGACTTCCTAAGAGAATTTAAATGGGATTTGCTGAATTCCTGTGCTTTAGAACTTGAAAACTTCAGAAAGGTATTTAAGTATGACCCTTACAGGAGCCTTTGTGTTAGCTAATTGCTTCCTGTTCCCCTGTTGCCATAGACTGGAAGCTGTTTGTTCAGAGTAAGAATGTGAGTTTGAAGCTTTTGATAAACCTGCTTTTCAAGTGAAGGGTCTCAGGTAGCAAATTCATAGGCAGAAGAAGAGGGTAATTAGTGACCCACCACATTAGATCAGAAGTGTAAGGGCTAAAATTTTCAATCAAAAATGGAAAATGTTGTAGATTATATATGGCATTTAAAATGGGTTATTTGTGTCTTGAACACTTTCAGAGAAAGACACACATTAAAAATAAAGTAGAAATTTTAACATACAGTGATTCTGGAAGGTCGAGTTATAGTTAAGCTTTGCATTGGAAACAGCTCAAAAGCATTTGCCTTTTCCTAAAGCAGCAGGCCACTTCTCTAAAGCAGTGTCTGAACATTCAGAAGCTGATGCTGATGAATAGACACAGGCCTGAGGTGGTTCCCACTGTTCTGTGGCTCACTGGAAGAGGAGGGTGGAAATCCCTCTCTCTGCTCAATGGGGACCTCAGTAGCTCATGGAAGATTGTCATCTCTTGACCAATGCAGCCTTTGCAGTAGCGTCTTTAGGTTTGAAGCTGCATCAGTTTGGTTTATTTCATAGTCACATCTTTTCATGTGTCTTCCTTGTGTGATAATAGGGACCTAAGATTGTCTTTGAGAAGGCCTAAAATGATGACTCTTAAGGTGGCTGTTCGGAGCCTTGTCTTGAAGGAAATTGAGTGAGGAAATTTGACAAAAGTGGACAAGCTCATCTTCTTTGAAACATTAATCAAATGTGTTGCTTTAACTAGTTTTATTTTATTTTAAACGGTGTGCTTTCACTTTTTTCATTATTGAAACTACCAGTTTGGAACTACACATCTATTACAGTGATGAAATTTAGGATATTTGACCTGTTTACCGTGTATTTAATACAAGTCCAAAGTCTAGAATGTCCCAATATAAGAACACTGCTGTATAGACTTCTTCATTGCCTATCTAAATAAGCTTTTTCTTTCATTTTAGGGACCAGTAGCAATGAGGGTTGCAAAACTGGCCATCAATCAGGGAATGGAGGTAAGGATCTATACATTTTGTAAGAAAAAGCAGAAGTTAGGCTGGCAAAAGGTCTACTGTGGTGATTTTTTGTTCTAGAACTGTTTTTACTTTCTCAGTGTGTAGTCTTTCAAAATCTTATTTTGTCAAAACTTTTAAAAGATGAAATGCAATTTTTTTATGTCTCAGACTCCTGAGACTAGAGTTGATGCTTATTTCTGTTACAAGGCTTAGTAACCTTATGTCTGTCCAGGATTAATGCACTCTGCTAATTATTAATACTAGAAAGTAAACATAAACTACTAAGAACAAGTTGTATTTCAAAGCTGGGCAGAAGAAAACCTCAAAGTCATGCTCGGTAAAGTCTGTCAGTGCTCTCAGTTTTTAGGAACTAATGAAATTAAAGGCCAAAAGGCATGTTATTATTTTTAATAGTTTAATAGAGGTTAGTGTTAAAATTTTATGTGGAGTCTGATTTCATATTTGATTCTGATTGCCACTTCTTCTGGAACACTCTTGACTTAGCTCTAAAGCTTGTTAAAATCCAGCCATGCACACGTCCGGACATGTGTTTTACTTCAGGCTTGTGAATTATCTTGCTGACCTCAACAGGACTATTAATATTTAAAGTTAAGCACATGCATGACCTCCGCACCAGGATACCTTATAGTTCAGCCTGGGATAAGGGAAAGGGCATCACAGCACATGCAACATCTCAATCCAAGAAGACAAATTTAAGAATCATCCTTTTTTTCTTAAAGTCTCAAAAGCAACCAGTGATACAATTTTCAGCAAAATATACCACCACCAACCGCTAAGTTTTAGCTGGAGAACCAAACTCAGATGCTGTTGTGTGAAGAGAGGGTTTGTCAGGTTTCCCCAGCAAGTAATGGAGTAATTCAAGATTTATTTCAGTGGTACATGAGGTTCAGAATGCTACAGGCTAAATTATCTAGCTACCAGAAGTAGTGGACTGAAAGCTCAAAGTTGTAATGTTTGTAAAATTAGTGTTAGAAAGATTCTGAGTAAACATCTAGTTCAGTCTTGAGGCCCCAAGACAAGATCTACTGTATCAAAACCAATCAAGGCAAATGTTCATTCAAGCTGTTGTTACAAACATTCCATGGCAGAGATTTCATGGCTCTTTTTGGTAACCTGTCCTAGAGCTTATCTCCCCTTGACAAATTGCTTGTGGTGCACAGCCACAGTTCTTTCAGTGGCTGTGTGGAGAGCTGGTAAGTTGTGCCGCAGCTAATGGTTAAGACAGGCATTGATGTAGTGAGGGGAAAATTCAGCCTTTTCAGTGGTTCAGACCAGCTCCCAGAGAAAAAAGTGTTGTTAAAACTAGGTAATGATGCAGGATGGCCATTGGCCTCTTTTTTTTTTTCATTTTAGATCCCTTCAAACTTGAATTTATGTTTATTTTGTGGCATGGCATCATGTTCTTTTATGACATTTTGAAAGTAACTTTTTTCAGAATGAAAATTATTGTGCAGTACACTAAATCTTCTCCCCTATAGTCAATGAAATGATTACAGATGTGCGAGTAGCTAATGCTTTTTGGTCCAGATGATTTGTAGTGTAGAACATACATTGTTTTGACAATGTATTACGTATTAATTGTAACACCAAATAAGGAAACTGGTACAGAAATGCTGACTACTCTCCCCTCACAGCAGTGTAGCATTGCTCTGTTAAAGTAGCGTAGAACAGCTTTGCAGAAGTGTTTTAGTACGTGGCATATAGAAACACAGTGCTTAAGCTAGCTGCCAGTAAATAATATGTGTTAAATAGACAAAAATATGTTTTTAAAAAACATTGTATTCTTTTCTTCAGGTCGACTTAGTAACAGGTTTAGCAATCGAAGAAGCTTGTTACGCCCAGGTATGTAACTGATTACAGGAATGAACACAGGAAATAGGCTTTGATGGTGCCTGTTATGAAACATGCAGAAATTCAACTAGAAATTGCTTTATGATTTCTTCTACAAATATTTTGACGTTGTATTTAGACCTTCCTTCTACTTTGTTTTTGTAAGGAATTTAAGGAAGGAGTTGTAGTTTGTGACAAAAACATCTCCCTGCCACGACTGTTAGGGTGAAAGTGGTGAAGCACTGCACAAACCTGTTTGCCAGCAAAACGTGAGAATGATGTGTTTGAATTTATATGTTCTTGGACTTTCAGACAAGGTTTTGATCATGGATGATGGGAGTAGAAGCATCAGCATTAGATGCTTATTTAAAACACATGGTGATATGATTAATACCACTCCAGCCCCCCTAAAAAACCCAAAATAAAAACCAAAATCCCACCAAAAACTCAAACTCTGAAGAGTTTCTCACAGTCATCTGACTGGAGAAAAGTTACTCCTTTTTCTCCCAGATGTTTCTCAACCTTATATTGTGATAACAGCCTTAGAAGTGTCTGGTATGTTCCTGTATCTGACTGGTATTTTATTTTTCATTTTTCTGTTATATGTTGCATGTTGGATGCATTGACGAACTAGGATTTCTATGAAAATATTTTTCTTGATACGTTTTCTGGTGTCAGTAATGAATTGTTACTCTCCTCATTGCAGACTATTCCAACTAAAGACAGAATTGAAGGTCTTCTTGCATTTAAGGAGAAGAGACCTCCTCGCTACAAAGGGGAATAAAAGAAGCTGATGCCTTTAAAGTACAGTGGGGTTAATGTACTATGATGAGGACCATTTAGGTGCACTTTGCATCCTCACCAGGAATATCAAAACCACCAAAGTAAAAGCAAATCATCCTGATGTTACAACATTTTGAATGCGTCCATACTTGTACTGGGCCCAGATAGAAATGTGTGTCAACTCATGCTCATTACAGTTTCTGAAGGCTGATCTGTGTATTGGCAAGGTCACAGGTTCATGCAGCATTTTTAAACTTCCATGTGTGCGAAACATACCATTCCATAATTGAAAAAGCTCTGCAAATCTTTATATAGACAAAACCTGTATGTGATGTTAAGTATCAATCTGCTGTATCATTTTATCAAAACAAAAGTGACTACTGAACACCAAAAATAAGAAGTTGTACCAAATCGACATTAAAATGAATATGTAGGTCATTCAAAATTATATTTGAGTATTCTACCTTAATGTGTACATTATTAATAAAGCTAAGGGAAATAAAAAGGATTATTGTTTGGAAAATGTTAAGCTTTAGTTATCTGATTTACAGTATTCTAAGTGAAATGAAATTCACTTTAGCACATAATGGTGTCCTTTTAATGAAGTCATTGCTATTATATTCGTTTAATTGTAGTAAATGAAGACATTTTTGAGGCCAGCCTTTAATTAGGCATTCTTGTATGTTAAACCTGTCTTAGTCTTGCATTCTTCCAACTTATCATCTGATCGGCACTGTCTTCTGTGGAAGAACTTTATTTAACTGTTGTCCCAGTTATTTTAGATTTTTGATGATTGTAGTTAAGATTGTTGTGCAGGGATGCGACTAATGTGCTGTTAAACTAGAATTCTTTTAATCTCCAGAGTATTCCTTTTGCAGGCCTAATAATGTATATTTATATACAATGGGGATAATACTGAAATGTTCTTTATTCTGTGGCGGCCTCAGGGTTCTTTTCGTACACTGAAAGAGTAATCCAGTAGGTTACAAGGTGATAAAACTGTTGTGATTCATGCTGTTTATTTGCTGTGCACATGGCATATGCAGCAAATGCCTGGACATAACCTCTTGGAAAGTATTTTTGTTATCTTGGCTGGAAAATAAACATGGTTTAGCAGTCAGAGGCTGGTTTTTTGTATGAAAACGAATTTCTTCATGTTTGGGTACCACTGGCTCATGAAACTCGTGCATGCTCTGCTGTTTCTGCAACATTAACTATGGTCACTCTCCATATCTATGGTGATGAAGCAACTGATCAACATGAAATGACTAGAGCTCATTTAAATTCATATTTAGACATATCATTACATGTAAATTGATTATAACCAGTAGAGCACACACTTTGTTGACTGGTAAACCTGCTGAGTCGATCATTTTGTGCACAATAATTTGCAAATAAAGTACCGGTGCTTGTTTTGATAGTCATAAAAAGCCTAGAGGGTCATTTTCTTGTGTTTTTGAAATGCTAACATGTCATTTTCATTTTTACTGAGTAGGAAATAATTATGTTAATAGAAGAAAAAATATTACGTCTATGCTGATGGTTTTCTGTTTCATAACTTTGATATACAGTCTGATTATTGAGCTGCCTCTTTTTCTAGGAAGCACTGATTAAGTAGCTTCTGTGAATTCTATTTTAAAAAAAATCTAATAACTTTAAATACTGCAGTGTAGGCCTGTGTAGATTCATGCCTTTAACTAGGAGTTTTGATCTCAGAAAATAATCTTGCTGTCACAGTAGTCTCTCCATTCCTTTTCTCAGGAGAAGATACTGTCAAATTGTAGCAATTTGAGTCCCTTCTTTGAAGTCAACAGTTTGAATATTATTACAAAGTGAGTACCAGTAGGAAAATTTTTAAAGATACTTTTTAGTGATACTGAAATAGTTCTAAAAGAACAATATTTTAGCAAAATATGTGTTAATCACTTAACTGTCTGTGTTATTAAGTTATGTGTTATGGGTGCAGTGCTTGTGATTAATAGCAGTATTAGAATTCTGCTTCCACAAGTGGGAGATTTGTAGCAGAAGTATTTTTACAAAGGCTGATTTTCCTTAAAAAAGTTATGATCTGGTAAATCTTCTTTCAAGTGCTTAGGCTCAGCTCTTTCAGTTCCTGGAAAAGCTGTGCTTTTCTCCACAGTTCCTCATGGGTGAGTGAGCCCTGGTCCCTGCTGGTTTCCTGAAAGGTTATCTTATGGTCCCTAGGTATAAGCAACTTTTTTTCCTGCTCCTGCTGAGCTCAGGTGAATAGTGAGTTCTGCACTTCTCCACTGAGTTGGGTATTGAAAAGTTATAATACAGGTAGGTCCATTACCTTCAGCTGATTGCCTCTCAACAGTGTAAGTGCAAGTTCGACTTACTAAATTGCCTAGAAATTCTCAGTTTCATGCAGAAATCAACGTGTTACTCTCGATAACACATATAATTTCAGCCTTTTATCTATGGAAGTATTTGTGTTTTTAGTATTACGGAAGTAACTCACATTCTTACTAGTTTTACTGAATTTCTGGACAAAGTTTTCAGAATTGTTTGAATGGCTTGAGTTGGTTCAGTGCTTTTAAGTATCTCAGCTGCTGTGAAGAAATGTGGTGTTTTAATTGTTGTGAGGTTGTGTAATGATGCAGTTAAGGGCACCTGGAGGATGTTGTTCTGTGGAACATGTCTGTGAGATTTGCAGAGCCGTTTTTGCCAAATTGTTGCAGTTCTGTTAGTCTACATGCAATTACTCATAGTCCTTACCAAGATTCATGTCAATGCTTCTCTAGAACTGCTTTCAACCAGCTGGATTTGGAATAGTAAGCACCAGGATGTATAATTTGCAGCTGTTTCGTGTTTTCCTCAGTCATTGCACTTTGATACATTTAACCATAATTAGATTTGTTGAACAGAACAAAGAATAACTGGTCTCTCCAACACATCAAAGGGCAGAATATCATGCTACTTGGAATCTGGTTTTGGGAGAGTTAGGGGGTAAAGTAAGGAGTTTGATACTAGTGTGTACCAAAAAACAACTCATAGATGCAAAGTGAAAAGAGTAATTGAAACATCTCTAATTTATCACCAAGTTAGGTTTAGTTTCATTGCTTTTTCATGCAAGCAAATCCCTGAGAAGTTATCTACGGAGACTAGAAAATGGGTTTATTTGCAGTTTTTAAAAGTATAATTGAAAACCATTGGTACTTTGTGTGGTGTACATTGAACAAGATGTCCTTTCATGTCTCATTTGTGGGATTTTAGCCTTGTTCTTGCACCTGGTGATGATGCTGAAAAGCCACAGGTCTTCATTGTCTAGTGAGGCTGATACAGTCTGTACTGAAGGTGTGATAATGAACATGATGATCTGGTTATTTTAAGATGTTCTTTTTCTGCACACTTGTGGAAAGACAACTAGCTCCAAAAATGAGAAAAAGAATAATTGCAAGCAGATAAACCACAAGGAGTAATGCATTCAGCTAAAGGTACTGAAATCCTCTTGTGTATTTTAAAGGATTACGAACACTAGTTTTTCTCTTTGTGCCTCGTCTTTCTGTTGGCTTTTGTTTTCTCTGAGTCTGGAGCTTGGACACCAGAGTAAGGGAACAATTTTTTAAGAATTTGGGTTGTTTTGACTTTGAGAACATTGATATTTTATAAGGAAAGTTAGGAAGATGTAATCAGAAATGATCATATTATCACTGAAGATGAGTTAACATAGCTTTTTTATTGTAGATTTAAGTCATGTTCAGTTTCAACCTTGGAACAGAGTTGAATAGAAATTTCCTTAGTTACGCAGAATATACATTGTGTATGCAATGTACTCATCATAACGTGTACGTCTGTGTAGTGTCATGTCATATGCACGCATATATGAACATTGATATTTTATAAGGAAAGTTAGGAAAGTTTTAAGTTTTCCTAAATAGTTTGGAAGATGTAATCAGAAATGATCATACTATCACTGAAGATGAGTTAACATAGCTTTTTTATTGTAGATTTAAGTCATGTTCAGTTTCAACCTTGGAACAGAGTTGAATAGAAATTTCCTTAGTTACGCAGAATATACATTGTGTATGCAATGTACTCATCATAACGTGTACGTCTGTGTAGTGTCATGTCATATGCACGCATATATATGTGTATATGCGTATGTGTACATATAAATAAAATTCTTCAGATTGTCAGAATGTGATAGTACTGTTCTACCCCAGGAAGTTTTGAATTTGTTCGTGCAAGAGCACCACCAGCAAAAACCTTGAACCCCACACAGCGTGTACCACCACTGCCAGAAATGGCCAGTGTAGAAAGTGGTGTTAACACTGAAATTCGGCCCCAGGAGCAGCAGTGTAGTAGGGAAGGGACACGCCTATGTCACCGTGTATTTGGTCATGCACATCTGGTAGTTCAAGGCTAGAATAAACGTATCAGAAATCAAAATGAGTTCTAAGTTTCAACAGAGGTGTGGCATCCAGATAGCACAGCCCTCCCAGTCCTGTAGTATCATTTTCTTATGCAGTTTGGACAGGCCTACAGCAATCATGAGCAGCTCATTAATCAACAACTGTCATAGATTATAAAATCAGTCTCCACTCCTCTTACATAAGTCTAGACTTAGATTTCATCTTCACATTTTATCTAGTAGATAATTCTGCCAAGGACACTCATTCACATGGGAAGAAATACGAAGTATGTTAAAAGAATTTATTACAGAGCGTGTGAGTGTTCTGTGTCAAAGCTAAGTTCTATTGCAATACTTGAGTTCAAAATAGTACATTAACCCTCTAAGGCATAATCTGTACATGTATGTTTATAAACCCTTCAAAGCTCTGGCTAATGACTGCTACTCTGATTATAATTTCTGAACCATATGCTAATAGTTTTGGTAACATTAAAGACATGAGAATATGTTGCAGTTTTGTTGCATAATATAACCACTTTCAGAAGAACGTGAAAAGTTTGTTATTTTTAAGGAACTTGCACATCAAATCATTGCTTCTTTATTCTAGCAACTGCTAATTGATTTAACATTTTCCCTTAAGCATAAGGGAATTCGTGATATCATCTTTGGCTCAATTCTTCCTAACATGTTAAAAAATCTGATGCCGGGTTGCACAGATTTTAAAAAATGTGTCTTTTTCATGCAGCTTGGAAAGACAGAGTTTAAAATTTTAATTGTAAGGATAGAGCTGTGAAGGTTGTGTTGTCATTACATGTAAATGTTAATAATATGTCTGTATGCTTGTGTGGAAAGAGTCTGACTGCATCTTTTGTGTAGTATGTTTATAGTACTGGGAATGTTGTCTCCAAAGCTGGTCTGTAACTGAACTGTTTTTTGTAAGTATCCGCAGCTAGTGACCACTCAGTCTGTGGTTCGTTTTGTCTGATAGTTTTCATCTTTTCCCCAGCCTTCTCTTCCAAATAGTGGTGAAAGGAAGAGAGAGGCAGGGATCACGCTTCTAAGAAGAGGGTCTGGGAAGGATGGAAGATGATTTGCAGAGTGTACTCAGGCTGTGGGTTTTAAGCCACAGTCCACCTCAGCATGGTGATGTCTAATATTTGCATGAGCAGGTCCTCAAAGTGGATTTTTCTGTATCGGTTGGTTAAAGCATCTGAGTTCTATATCCTAATGACTAGTAAAGATCGTAACATCCAAACATGATTCCTGGACTAGGCGGAAGGAGGTAGGAGCCGTAAAACTGGCATAATGAGAGGGTTCTGCCTACATTACTGGTTTATAAATGAGCACATGGAGAAGGTTTTCTTCTGCTTTGTGTGAAATAAAATTCCTCTCAATTTTTGATTCTTACCTCTTTTTCCAAATCTGAGCTGAAATCAGTCCTTTTTTGAAAAAGTTAAGAGGATGCGCTGCAGCCCCTCAATCTAATTGCTGAAGGTGAAGGACTTGTGAAACACAAGAGCAACTCAGTTCCTGTTCTTCCCTTTCACTTAATTGTCCAAACATTCCTACAGGCGTGACATGGTCCCTGGATGCTCTCAGTCATTCCTGATGAAACTTTGCTGCTTTACATACTCTACAAGTTAATTTATTGAGAATCAGAGGTAATGACCATTCACCTATTAATTTAGAGACGGAAGGTCTGTCTTGCAGTCCCTCATGCAGCAAGGATCACACTGGTTTTTTAAACAGGTGCTGAAGCAAGGATGAGAATCCTGCTTGCGTTTCTCTTGTCCCCAGTGTCTCCTTTGTACCATGTGGAGTGCTGTCTGCCAAGTACACAGGTGCCTAATGAGTCAGACTCCTTAGCTGTAGAAGGTTTAATTAATAAAGCCTGAAAGGCCTTAAATGGAGCACTGTCTAACTGCCATTGCCTAATGTCATCAGGACCGTGACTTCTGAAGCAAAATCTCAGGAGGAATTTTGAGAATCTAGATTTTGGACTTGGGCTCTAAGTCCCTGCATAGAGGTAATCTTAGTTGCGTGTGTTCGTGACTGCACTGCTAGGCTGCTCTGCTCTTTAGGATTATGTGTTAAGCTTGAAAATACTTCCTTAAAATCAATGAGGGATGTCAGAAATCCCTTTAGCCACTGGTGACAGATCGTAGATCCTGTGAGGGAGCAGAGTTGCTGTTCATACGTGGTAATACTTCTGGAGCCTCACTACCCCTTTCTGTACCAGCTCCCCCAAATAGCCAGCTGTCATCAGCGAGGTAGAAGGAGCAGATCTGGGAGGAGATGGTGTAGGAGCAGCAGTGGCGTGTCTGTGCTACAGGAATGGTTGCTGTGCTGAAGCAGTTATATGAAGCTGGTTATTCCAGCTCTGCAGCCTGATTCTGCCGACAGAAGCACAGCGTAAATGCATACAGGATAAACTTTTGATCCTGTAACACTTTGTGTGTATATACGCATAGTATATCACATGTATGTCTGTGTGTCCACTCTGCTTCCAGCACATAGTTCTAAGGTTTTTCCTAGGAGCTTTTAAAGCATTGTTTCCATTGTTAAAATAGCTCACTAAAACCACATCCCCACAGGTATTTGTGTTTAAAGTTACAAAAACATTTTGTCCTATACATGTTTTTATATTTCATATAATTACAGCATATTTATCTGAGGTATTTCGCAAGTACACTTTTGTGTAATACTGGTAGGAGATTAAGTAATAGCTGCTTACTAGCACTATTGCACAAGAACATCAAATGTTATTGTGATGTTCTGAGATTTGAGGTACCAAGCATGCTTTTGGCTACTTTGTTCCTCTGACCTTTATGCTCTTCTGGATAAAACAGCAGTCCTATAACGATACACATGTTTTCCTTTACACAAATGCCAGTAACCACTTGAGCAGGGCACTTGATTCCAGTTTTGATGGGCGGTGCCTGTAATGGACAACCATAGTGTATCCAAGCCAAGTTGGCCATCTTTGTGCTTTACAGTGCCAAAAACTTCAAAGCTTCTTCCTTTTAGAACTCTAAAGCAATACAAGTTTGCGTTACTTCTTATCATCAAACTTAATTATTGGCAATAAGCAACTGCTGGCAGGAGCGGCACATCACATGGCTCCATTTCTGCTTTAGAAAAGGTCAGCATATGGCATAAACACTTTGCTGTATTATGCAGCCTTGTACTCTGATCACATAACACATGCTTCAGAAAGCATTATGCAATCTTATACTCACTGATTAATGACTGCTTGCACAAGAAGTTTTTCATTACCCTGAATGCTAGCATCCTGGGAATGATTAACTTTGTGACATAACTCTCATCACATAAATATGGAAGATTCAAATATAGCCTTAAAATAACGTGTTTCAGAAATAACTGAACACTTTCCTGCTTAGTACTGCATACAGTACATGATTAACAACTGCTTTAAACCTTCGGAGTGGGATAGAAAAGCCTATTTGTGAGAACTGAAAACAAGATTTATTTTTAGGGTTTAAAGTTTTACCCAACATGAATTTTTGCACACAGCAACATCTCATTTGCAATGTTTTTCCTCTGCTTGTGTAAGTTTGAATTTCCTGTGAAAACTCTCTGCCAACTATTTTCAGTGTTCAGCCAGTGAGTTAAACAGAACAAGTCAAATCTAGCCCTTATTTAGACCAGCAACTGCATGTGTGTAAAATGACTCAGTCCAGTGTGTTCAATATAGTGCCGTAGTTGTGTGCTTAAATCGGGGTGGTTATAGCGGAGTTCGTTCTCAACGATTGCCAGTTTTTCTGCAGGCAGAGTGAAGAGAGCAAAATGTGGTCCTGAGCGAAGCAACTTGCAAACTTACAGTCTGAACATTGCTACACATTCACATTTAACATTTTCTTATTCTATTGATTGATCATTCTGTGTTCAAATTTTGAAGATTCTTATGTTAAAATGCATGATGACACTGCATCACAGATGTTATCATCTTAAAGATGTACAAAAGAGGAAAAGCCTATAAAAAGAAATGTTCCTCACCATATTCCTCCACACATTAAAATTCATTCTTGGTTTTGAAGTAATGTCAATTGCCACCAGTTATCTGTGTTTCAACAGCTTTGTTAAGGAGAAAGTTAGTTTGCCTGTTTGGAAATTCAAGATCAGTTTTCAGAAGGAAACAGCTATATTAAACTTCTGCTTACTAATTTGCCTTTAAATGTCAGACTAAAAAAATGACATCTGCTTTTTATGATTCTCTCTCCTGTAAGTAATGAACAGTCACATTAAATAAAGCTACTTAAATTCCTTACAATAGGGGGGATGGTTTAGCATGTCGCCACGTTAATGCATGTGTGCCGTTTCTTCAGAAGTAATCTTCACTGAAAACAACTAAAGAAAGTAAACATTGCCCTTTGGTGTGTTCTCTTTAATTTCTGCTCTTTCCTGCATTCCAACTCCTACAAGCAGTAGCAAAGGCTAAAGGAAACAGCCTCTGACTAAGCATTAGCTGCCAGCGTGCCCTCATTATAGCTGAGGGCTCTTATTCTCGCTTAGCCTACGTGCAGAGCCAGCTAGTCTTTCAGCTGTGATGACGAAATGCCATGCATTTCTTCCTGGAATAGTACGCAGATAAGAGGCCACTTGTTATGCTGAGGTTTCAGATGAACTCCACTAAGGGTTTCAAAACACTCTGTCACAATTATATCAGGTTTCTTTAGCAACCAGTTCATTTCAGACACTTTTAAGATAAAAAGGGAAGAGATGTTAGTTTAAACCTTTACAGGATATGACTGGATAGTTTATACATGGTCTGAATTTATTAATTTTAAATAAAACCAGCAGATCAAAATGGATATGTTCCTCTCCTGAAATTAAACATTATTTGTAGTCCCCTGTGTTTACCTATGACTTGAGAGAAGAAACAAAAATCTCACGTTCCTGGTACGCTGCTAGAAAGCACCTGCTGTGCAAACTCAGTTGCTGAGCTCCTTGAACTCATTCTGGGTCCAGCAAAAGCTGACAGTTTCCAGAACCTTGCAGCACAAAAGGTTATTCCTTTATCCTGGGGTTGAGTTCGGGTGCTGGGACATGCGTGCAGAGTATGAGCCCAGTTGCCCTAAGTATTGCTTAGCAGTGGTAGGAGGACCTCTTTGTGAGATAATTTTGCGTATTTGGGGCCTCTTTAGGTGGTTCCATGCACTAACACAAGCAACTTCAGTGGGGTAAAACAAACTAGAAAAGCATCTGGACTGTAAAAGAAAGCAGAATCTATGAAGTGTTTGATTCAAACCAACCAATATCCTTAGTAACAGCAGTAACCATACATTATTGTGAAGAAAGGTATATGTTGCCTGGACTAACCAATGGATCACGTGCAGCTTACATAGCTCTCTTTGCTCTCCCTTAGACACTAATTACGCGTTTAGAATCTGTGATATGCCCCATTTCCATTCATTCATTAAGGATGGTACAACTGGCCTTTGGATCCCCTTGCCATTTTAGTCAGTAGGATGGAGAGTCTAACAATGGTAAATCTGAGTAAATCACAACCTAGATAAGTATTTAAAATAGTAATTAAAAAACCCAACCCAAAGCAGCATCTCCCCTTGATTGCATCCTCTGCAGTATTCCGTATTTACTAGTATCTCATTAACCAGGAACTAAAGGCTAAATTCAATTGCCTTTTAAGACAACAAAAGTTTCTTTTCCATTTTTCCATTTACATAATGGAATTTGGATCATGTCTCAAGTCCGTAACCTTATTCGTTTAATTCTTTCCAAATAAATGTGTAATTCCCAGTGAGATCACTAGGAATCTTGGCTATGTGTAGTCTGTTCTTTTTTTCTGCAACTGTTCTTCAGGGAAGAGGGTCCCCTTTGAAAAGGCCCAGAGAACACTGGAGTTGTCAAACCCACCACCTCCCTTATTTACTTTTTTGTTGTTTGAGGCATCTTGCTGTGGTTTATCTTATTTTCTATCTTCAGATGATTTTATCTTAATGTCTGAAAAAGAGATTGGTTTTGCATGGTGTTTCATGGGGGAGAAAAAAGCCACAGTGCCTTTCTCGAAAATTATACTATAAAGTTAACTGCAGTTCTGTGGTTCAAAAACCTTGAAATGTTTTAAACTGAAATTACTACAATTCAAAATTTGTCATGTTTACTGAAATCACAGAACAAGTGAACGCAGTTGCACCAGTGCTCATGGTAGCAAAACCTGCTTTCTCCCCCTCTTTGGCTTTTGCCACCTTCTGCCCATCCTTTCAAGCAATCTCTGCTCCTACTGCCCAAGACATCCCCTGCTGATGAGAGGGAGAGAGGTGTGTGCCATCTAACCACAGGTAAGTGGTGTGGGAAGGGGATGCTAGCTGAAGCCTTTGTCTTCTATCAAGCTGCTTAAAGGAAACTAATGGATCGCCCTCCTCTACCTCTTTCAAGCACAATTTACATTGTGGAAGGGTGCAGAAGATACAAGGGTGGGGACTGACTGGAAGTAATAGTATTGCTTTATGTCCTAACGCTCTTGATGCATAGGTAGAGCATAGAGGATGTCTGTGGGGGCAGGTTTTATCTTGTGCAGTCAGTCATTCTAGGAGTCAAGGGAATAGACTCTACTGAGAATTGAGAAGTGGTGGTGACAGGCTTCAGCCAAAGAGCAAGCGCCCAGGTCCTGGGACATCTCCTTGAACTGAGGCAGTGATTCATTGATATCAGTATCCAAAGGAGCTGGATGTGAACCAGGTCAGATTTCTTTACATGCATTTGCAAATCCTAATTGCAGAATAGCTGTAACGGGCATTTAACGAAAAAACAAAAAACAACCTTCCCTACAAATCAGAATTCTTTCCCACCTTAACAAAGTGCAAGTTAAAATAAGAAAGGGGGAGAGCCTGCATTGTGTCCTAGATGCCATCAGCTTTAGGCTATTCTAAATCATAAAAAAGATAGCAATAGCACTTGCCAATCAGTCGTTCTCACAGAAATGTGAACAGTTTATGCTGATGAATTAATAACTGATAGGTATACTGAACACTTACGGGGGTGTTACGACCCTGCACTGCTGTTGTATGAAGTAGACAGTGCTTACAAGAAGTACACAGTTGTGACTTTCAGCCTTGCTATGGAGAACGTACAAGTTGGGGCTGGGATTTTTATGCCTATTATCTATTCTTCAGAGAATTATTTCTTTGCTAGAAGCAGATGGTGATTTTTAAGCCCACTGCTATTTTGGTGTACTTCAAAAAAAAAAAAAAAAAAAAAAAAAAAAAAAAAAAAAAAAAAAAATCCTAAAAATAGACCCAAGTTACCATATTCAGCAAAAATATGTTGTCAGCTCTTTACTCTGCTGGGCTGAAAACAAATCTGTCAGCAATTTCTTTGGGTTAAAGTGTCAGAACACTTGTGTGTGGGGGTTTTATGTTGGTTTGGGTTCTGGGGTGGGGGCTGGGGGTTGGTTTGGTTTGGTTTGTTTGGCTGTTTTTTCCAGAAACCATTTTAAGCGGTTTGGTAATGGAGTCCATTTAAAGCTTTAAGTATCAACAAATTATCATCTGTTGTTATAAAGACACTTTATCAAATTGATGAGACCTGCACTCCAGATAATGTTGTGGATCAACTACATGAATTAGACTTTAAAGTCTGAATGAGTTTGAAATCAACATCTTCAGCTCTGCTGGAACAGACATTAAAAGCCAGGCCATTTTCTATAATTATGAAAACAAAAATGAGAGTTACTCATGCAGAAAAAAGGGCACTGGTAATGCATCTTAGCCAAATACGGTCTTATGTTTGCTTTAAAATAATTTCTTCCATTAAAAGTGTGGTTTGCCAGTTCCTGAATGAGAAAGGAAAAAGTCTTTTGGATTCCCTGTGCACCTACAGGTGGTTGACATAACAACAGGCTGTCAGTACAGTGTTTTCAGAAGTATTTTCAGTGTTAGCTCATTTTGGCATAACTGTTGGCATAATGGTTTAGGTAAAAGAAGGTTGTAGTTGTTACCTCTATAGCACGTGGACATATCCTAGAATGATAGATGCAGAAAGCTGAACCAAAATCAGGTCTCTGAGGTAGGATTTTCATTTTAATGATCTCACTGCAGAACGTTTTGTCTGGCAGCGTTTGAGTATCTGAGGTACAGTTCCCTAGAGTCAAATCCTGGGAAGTATTAAGAATCCTCATTGTTCATTGGAGATTGGCAAGATCAATAATTCTCCAAATTAAGACTTTATTTTACTAATGAAGTAGAGTGAATACCCACTTCCTGTCTGCAGGTATCGAGGTAGATTTAAGTGTGCTAAATCATGCCTGCTGGCAGCATCAACCCCATTTAACTGACTCGAGAGGTAACTTAGGCTCCGCAGTTTGGCCTTTCAGTTCATGCCTACAGCAAGCAGCGTGGCACTTGTTATCAGAGTTCAGCCTATGCTCCAGAGCAGACCTTCCCTCAAAGCCCCTGAGCGTCACTTTTAACGCTTAGTTTGAAAAAACCCTCTCTTAATAAATATGTTGTCAGTAATGTTGGCAGCCATTGCATTGCAGGGTAGAATCAGTTGGGCTTGAAAACAAATTGGCTGAAGTATGCCTGAAAATGAGCTCTAGAGCATGCAAGCTGTCCTGTAAAGGAAAGGGGGGAGAGAAGACTCACATACATCTTCTGCTGTACTGAACAGTACACTTGCGTCCTGTCTGCCAAAGTCCCTGGATTCTGTGCCCAGACCTGCAGCTTTAGCGGTCAGATCCACCTCTTGATGATCAGCGCTGGATGTACAATGTAGTGTGAGATCCTTCCAGCAGGAGCCTGCTGTAGTCTGCTGCAAGGACAGGCATATTTTACAGGTGTCATATGGGTAAAGTGTGCCAGGGTCACGGAAGAGCTGCAGGTTACAGACCACCATTTCAAGGGATGGTCGTATCTGAGACGGTATACCTGTAGATACTTCGCTGTCAGTTTGTTGTTCAGTGCATTGACCAGGGCGAGCTGCGCCTGTGGGATGCTCATGCAGTGGAACCGCACTGTGGCCTGTCCATGGTCTGGCCCTGTATAGCACGCAAGGACTGGGTAGGACAGACTGAGTTGGAGGGAAAAAAAGGAAACCATACGGAAACAGTCTAATTTCAGAAACAATTTCAAGTTTTTAAAATGGTGAACTACTAAAATTTTGTTTCAACAAAACAATTCTCCTCCTCTACCTTGCCCAGGCTGACATTTTTTGATCTCAGTTCCTGTTATCCCAGTATTACCTTTTCAGTAAGACTGATCCTGAACCTTCTTGTCATCTTCCTTATCCCCCAAACATCGATCTTTCTGTTGTCTTTTTCCTGCAATAACAGATTACTTCCCTTCTCACACCAACTTTTTGGTGAGTATTAAAAGCCTCCCTTTTCTACACAGTTTTGCTACCCCGCAACCTGAGATAAAGGAATCTGTGGGATGATGAAAAGTGTGAAAAAATGCTTGCTCCTGCCAGGACAGGCATGTGTTTTACTGTGATGTTTGTGCTGAGGTAACCAGCAGTCTTATGTTTAATTCCACTTATGGTTAACTTCTCTAGGCACAGCCACAAGGTTCACAGTAATTTTGAGATAACCTTCTGGTTATGCAAAGTCAGCCATTGGCTTTGTTGGAATTAGAGAAAGAGGAAGATGACGTAAGAAACTGTTTTTCATGTGAATGTTATGTCATTCACATCACCTCTATCCAGATGATCTTAAAGGAGAAGAAAAAAGTCACTGAAGAAATAAATTTTTGTTCTCGGTAGGTGGACTTGCTTTGCAAACATGAATATTTTTCATATTTCTGCATTTTCCTCATTAGACTTAAATTGAAATCTGAGGAAAAGAATCAAAATGAAAGTTTAAGATACTGAGTTGCACTGACCCAGACACAAACTACCTGAAGTCAACATGGTTTACATGTCTTAGTAGAAGAGAAGGCAAGAAATCAGGTCTAAAAAAAGATCTAAAATCTCCCTAAAAAAAAAAAAAAGGTGTGTTTACAAAGGGATCTTCACTTGAAGGGAACAGGAAATGAGCAGAAATTGAACTGCACAGACCTAAATGGTACCTAGTATTTTTTTTGTGAAAGGATGTAGGCAGATGATGGTTAGGTCATTCTGTTTGTATATTTATGTGCATGGGAACATGTAAGTGTTTTTCAACAGCTCCAAATCTCCAGCGTGTGTCAGTATCTCCAGGTGCATGTAAGCCATCTGAACCCTACAGCCTTAATTGCCTAACACAGCCGTGTTACAAAATATTACCACACCAAGATCGTTTACATTATTTCATAACAAAAAGAAATACTGTTACAGAACATTTTTACCCTTAAGGGAAAATTACTAATTATTTAAAACATTGTCTGTGTGCATGTTTGTATATGGTGTATAGGGGTATTTGAGCCTCATTATGGAAATATGTAGGGGTGGATTAAAGCAAGATCCGTGGGATACAGCCCCAAGGTCAGAGGAGTTTCAACAAACAAGAATGTCAGAAGCTAAGCAGAAAATGCCAGCACAGTTGATTAGAATAAGCTTATTTGGGTTATGTGGACCCCTTAACCTGGGGTGAAAGCAGCTCTTCTGAAGGAGAAGCAGCTGTGTGTAAGACTGTCATAAGCCTGGTCAGATGACATGGCACGTCCAGAAGATGGCTTTGGTAGACAGCAGATGTTTGGTGTCAGAGTGGAATGCTGTGTTAAACTTAGGCATTCTCTAGACAGCAAGTGGCTTGCTGACTTCTGAGACAAGTTAATTGTTATCTCTCACTGTTTGTTCCTTGCTGCAAAGCAATAATACAATTGCTGCTTACACCATTCTGCGTCAAGAGAGTTTTTTTCAGTGTGTAAGGTTTTTTTTTGTTTTTCATGACTGTTAAGAAAAGACTTGGGTTCTTGTTCCTAATACGATTGCTTTGGTGACCAAAATGGAGGTCTCTGCACCCTCAATTGGTTGTCCCGGTTTCCTGCCCACGGAGGGTCACTCTTTTCTGTTCATGCATGCTCCATGCCCACATTAGTGATTTGCAAGTCCAGTGGTTTTGCACCCCTCTAGGCTGAGGCACCCAGGATGCTTTCCTGTCAAATTCAGAGTTACATCTCTGCAGGAAAAAAGGTGGTGGCTTCTGATGGTCCCACTTCTAGGGTAGTGCACATATCAGCTCCAGCTATGCTGAAAAGGAAAGCGGTGGCTGTTGTTATTTTTTATATCAGCTTGACCCAGTGAGTGAAGATGTGCACATGTGTTGGACTTAGCCACTTCAAGGGCAGATAGGAGAGTTGCCTGGTTTCTATGTTTTAATGCTGGGGTCTGGGCCCGAACGAGGTATCTAACCATCTAGGCTGAGAGAGTTCTGTGTTATTCTGGAGAGCAGCATTCAATATAATCCAGTAAGGTTTCACACGCCTTCTTAGATAGACAAGGTCTAAGCGTTTTTTTTGTTCTGAAGATCGTAATGTATGGTACTTCTTTTGTCTCTGGAAGTCAGAATTTGCTTGAGTTTAGGATTTGCAAAATACTGGCTTTGATACATACTTAGGCCTAATTCTTTTATAGAACAGGGATTATTTCTCAGTTTGCTAATGTGTGATGGAATACGAGATACAAAAGGCTCTCTGCAAAGTGCATGAAACTCTGCTAGAAAACAACGATGGTGCCTGGCGGAACAGAGGGATGCGTAGCACATTGCAGCAGTGGGCACTCAAGACTTTTAAGTTGAAACATTCATCTGGTATGAACTAAGATTTTTTGAAATGCATTTCAGGGGTGTCTGTTAATCCTTGCAGAATTCTAGATCAGTACAGTGATAAAAAAAAAAAAATCCCTACCAGTGGAACACAGGACCACAGCACCTTCTCTTCCTCCCATGGAGCACTACCAAGAGGGAGCATTCTCAGAGGGCAAAGCAAGCTCTGGGCGGTGGACGAGGGGAGACTGTCCACAATCTCTTTCTCATTATTCTACTGTCCTAAATTCCACCTGCTGAGCTGGAACGGGGCTGTTAGCTTGGTGGAGTGGAAACTTCAGTATTAGTCGGAGGAATTCCCCTCACAGGACAGGAAATCCCTTCTTGGGCAGGTGTAGTAAGGGGGCTTGGGGGAAAACATGTGCTCTGCTGCCATCTTTCTCCTCCAGCTGAGCTGTGTCTGTTGAGAAAGGGGTCTTTATGGCGTGTAGATGTGGCCTAGAGTTTTAGCAAGCGACACTAGCAATCAGGTTACCCAAGATGCTTTCGAGCTTGCTGTTGTGTGGCATATGCAGAGAAGGCTAATGCTTCAGTGCAGAGAGTTGACAGGACTTAATTCATGTGTGTCATCCTGAGACAGTAAATGCTGCTTTTGCAGGGCAGTGCTGGGAAATAGTCTGTGCTTGTGCTCATTCACCTATTTCCACATAATAAGGCTTCTTGTGAAATACATCAGAAGATACTTTGCTGTAGAAGTGCACAACTGAAATTTCTCCGTGGTTTTGACAGACTTAAATTGGCAGCTAACGCCATCCAAATATTTCCCTTGTCTCTGATCTACCTCCTGCAACTGTTGCTATCTTGCGAGTCCCCATGCTCCCTTCTTCTTCCTGCAGTCTCTTCCACATGCCTCCATATCTCAGCTACCTGTGAGACAATATATGACTGACCACTTAGAAGGCAGGAGCTTCCAGCTGTCTGACCATGCAGGGCGTATATTCATTTGGCAGTGGTGGATCAAAACAACTTGGTATATCATGCCTGACATGTTTGTTTTTCAGGCCTGGTGTACCACATCTTTCTTTTTTTCTTTCTCTCTCTCTCTCTTTCTCGCTCTTACCTGCCTCCCCACTGCTACCCCACCTTCCCCACCCCCAACCCCCCCCAAGTAGGAAAGGAGACAAAGCTCGAAGGCTGGTCAGGTTATCCATAGCTCCTGGTAGAGACTTTTTTATAAAAAACTTGCTTGCAATTGCAGGTGACAATCAGCCAGACTTCATCTGTGAGTGACTGGAGGGAGTTAGAAATGCAGCAGCTGAGAGAGGTCTTGGTTTTACAGCACATATGATGCGCCAGCACACCCCCCTTCATTGCCGTTTCTCTGAGTAGGCTTCTCTTACAGTGTTCTTATAACTCACTTGTAGGGCTGCACTTGTCAATTATTTCAGTAGTCAAATAGATGACACCTTCTGCTACCAACTATTTCTATTATCAGAGTTTTCATCCTTGAAAATGAGAAAAAAAGGAGGTGTGTATCCTAGAATTTGTCATGTAATTGCATATACCAGCTACCTGCAGAGGCAATGCACATATGTCTATGTCTATTTAAAAAGTATGTAGCACAGACTGCTGCCGTTCTCTTGTTCTCCAAGTCATTCCATATTGGAATTATAGTGAACTCACAGCTAAAGTTGAATCCAAAGATTATGAAATGGTCAAATTTTTCATCTGCCAGTTTGTAGCTGTATGCTACTAGATTTCTGTTGCTGGTTTAGGCTAGCACAGCAAAAAGTAAACCCATCTGTGCTCATGGTGTGCACTAAAACTAACAGTGCTCGTTCTTGGGTGTCCAAGCAAAGCAGAGTTTTCTTAAACTACGTATCGGTTCTCTGTTGTCATCGGTGCTCCAGTCAGCATGCAAACTCTCCCCACCCGAAGCAACTCCAGGCGGCATTGCTTGAGCAGTTAGCAGTGCTCTGAAGAATTCAGAGCATCCTGTGCAGAGTGCTTCGGCCTTGTTTATACTTCTTCCTTGTTAAATTAAGGGTGTGTTTGAACAGTAAGTGTTTTGTGGGACACAGTGTTAGGTAGTTCTAGCAATATTGGTGGCTTTTATGTCTGAAATGCCATAATCAACATTAAAAATGCAGTATACCTTAAATTTAGCACTAGCATTTACAAAGTAAATTCAGAAGAACCTGCACAAGTACTCTTCAGGTGAGCAATATCCGTGTTTGTGGCTGAAATGATTCCAGTAAGGAATAATGTGTATTTCTGTGAAATTATGTATGAATGTATTACATACATTTATGTACCTTTAATATGTCTCTATCAAATATAGACACTAATATGAAATTCATATAATCACATATATACCAGTGTGTGTATATATATATATGAGATATATATATATATCTCATACCCTCATACCTGAAGCATCATCGTGGAAAGGAACAACCTTTGTATCTGGCTTTTCAGCCGTGTCTTCATGACCAGGAAGTGAATTTGGACATTGTGTGTGACTCCTCTAGTGTAATTCCCAAGCCTAGCATTGTCCACCAATGCCAATGCAGGCAGGACAGCAGTCATTCCGGCTTTCCTGAGCAGCTCTGCCAGTGTGGCACAACCCAGCCTCTGGGGCAGAATGATTGGTGTAATTCCCATCATTATCCTCTCAGGCTCATCTGCTGGAGAAGGGTGCCCAGCAGTGATGCTTTTTGGTAAGGAACTGATTTACCTACGCTGGCTGGATTAGAGCAGCAGTGTGTTTCATATGGTTGGCACACATGTTCTTTGTCAGAAACCCTCTGTGTGTGTTACCTAGGTTGAAGGTTTCCAGCTTCACACAGTCACACTGGCATTTCACAGGACTAGGGTATTCTGTCTTCTGACTTCACATAATTGTTTACATTGGAAGAGACCTTTAAGATCATCAAGTTCAATGTTGACCCAGCGCTGCCAGGTCATCACTAAGCCATGTCCTTAAGCAACACATCTACAGGTCTTTTATATATCTCCAGGGACAGCAACTCCACCAATTCCTCAGGCAGCCTGTTCCAGTGCTTGACAACCCATTCTATAAAGAGGTTTTTCCTAATGTCAAATCTAAAGCTCCCTTGGAGTCACTTGAGGACACTTCCTCTCATCCTATAGCTTGTTACTTGGGAGAACAGTCTGACACCTACCTCACTACAATCTCCTTGCACGTAGTTGTAGAGAGTGATGAAGGTCTGCCCTCAGGCTCCTTTTCTCCAGACTAAACAACCCCAGTTCCCTCCGCCACTCCACGTAAGACTTGTGCTCTGGACCCTTCACCAGCTTCATTGCCCTTCTCTGGGCATGCTCCAGCACCTCAATGTCCTTCCTGTAGTGAGGGGCCCAAAACTCAACACAGTATTCAAAAAGTGACCTCACCAGTGCTGAGTACAGAGGAACAAACACTTCCCTGCTCCTGCTGGCCACACTAGTTCTGATACAAGCCAGGATGCTGTTGGCCTTCTTGGCCACCTGGGCACACCGCTGGCTCATAATCAGCTGGCTGTTGACCAGGACCCCCAGGTCCTTTTCTGAACGGGCAGCTTTCCAGCCACTCACTCTTCCCCAAGCCTTGAGCATTGTGAGGGGTTGTTGTGACCCTAATGCAGGATCTGGCACTTGTCCTTGTTGAACTTTATCAACTGGCTTCGGCCCATCAATCCGGACTGTCCAGATTCCTCTGTAGAACCTCCCTTCAAGCAGATCATCACTCCCACCTAACTTGGTGTCATCTGCAGACTTACTGAGGGTGCACTCAATACCCTCATCCAGATCATTGATAAGGATGTTAAAGAGAACAGGCTCCAAAACTGAGCCCAGGGGAACACCACTGGTGACTGGCCGCCAGCAGGGTTGAACTCCATTCACCACCACTCTCCATGTCTGGACGTCCAGCCAGTTTTTTATCCAGCGAAGAGTAAACTCATCCAAGCCATGTTTCTTCATGAGAATGCTGTGGGAAACAATGTCAAAGGCTTTACTAAAGTCAAAGTAGACAATGTCCCCAGCTCTTCCCTCATCCACTATGCAGGTCACCTTGTCATAGAAGGAGATCAGGTTAGTCAAGCGGGACCTTTCTTAACCCCATGCTGACTGGGCTGTATCTCCTGGTTGTCTTGTACATGCCGTGTGATGGCACTCAAGATGATCTGCTCCATAACCTTCCCTGGCACCAAGGTCAGACTGTGCTGTTCAACGGCTTCCGGCTCCTCCAGTTTGTTGCCCATGCTGTGGGCGTTGGTGTAGATGCGCTTCAGTTGTGCTACTGATCCCGTCACTTTTTTGTGTGGAGAAGACATAAGTCCTGCTTGAGCATTCCCAGGCACTACCATGATTCCTGGCTCATCAGTATCCCTTGTGTCTTTGCTATCAGTTTGCTATTGCTTGACACTTCAACAGTCAGCGTTGAGCACTTACAAGTACGATGTCAGTCTGTAAATTGCGGCCTCAGGAAAAACCCAGTGCATAATCTGGTGGCTGGACTGTCAGTTTCAGAGAAAGCACACTTTTGTCCACTGTAAATACATAACACAAAATTTCAGTTATTGTTAGTTTTCTTTTTCAGTCATCATTGTGCCCACAGTCTTGCAATGAAAAAAGCGATACTCTTGTACTCTATGCCCCTGCTTGGAAGGAAGGAGGATCAGGAAGTTGTGGAGAATGGGTGAAGAACACAGAGAAAAAAATCCCTACCTTCACCTTGAAACAGTGGTGTAACTAACCCAGCTTGAATTTGTAGATTCTTGCCTGCCTCTTAAAATAGAAGCTGGGCGTGGTGGTACTTTCTGAAAGTGGAGTCTGTACTTCCTAAAAATAAAGTTAATTTATCACTGTAAGCACTATGGAGTACCAGCATATAATCTTCTTCATCTCCAGTGGAATTCAGAGCTCTTCGTCATTGGTCAGGATGAGGCCGTGAAACCCAAGTAGATATTTTTGGCAGCTTTCAGTAAAATGGATTCTTGTAAAACTGAATTCTGCCTTGTCTGACAGGATGTTTTGTCTTTGTTCTCCATCGTGTTGTTTGAAGGACAGAATGCTGGAAATAAACTGGTTTATTTGTTTGTTTGGGGCTCTATTGAATGACAAAAGTCAAATGGAAATCCAAATATGCTGAAACAGTATTAAATGTGCATGGACAACATACTGGCACATATTAGTCATTCGGAAGTATTCCTTCTCTGAAAAGACTGGTAAGGAAGGGTTCACATTATGTGAACATTTATGGATGATTTCACTTTATGTGACCACTAACTGTGGAAATAAAGTTAACTACCCACATAAAACTTGGTAGGACTGTGAATTTTTTCTGCTTTATTTTATTCTTCGAAATATAAAAGCATCTTCAGATCTTCAAGTTAACTTACAGGACTTCTAACAGGACAGAGTTGAAAGAGTTAAGATTAAAGAACAGTTCTGAGATTTGTGTCACATGATTTCTTTTAGCTCCTCCTATGTCTTTCTCAACCGCAGTATTTTTCATAGCAGTCAAACTGAATTTATCTGCGGTTGTGCACTTAAGCTTCATTAACACACAGAATTTTTTTTTTGTTTTCGCTGACAAGATCATATCATTTCTGAACCCGGTCTGTGTGGCATGGTGCGGCACGAATGACCTACGCAGAGCTCTGTGTTGCGGTTCTAGATGTTTCTGGTACTCGCAGCAACTTGCTTCTGAAGGATGTTAGAGCAGTCAGCAGTACAAACTGTCCTTCACTGGGTTGCAGAGAGCGGAACTTTTTGCAGTATTTCTGTTACTGAAATTTCCGTTTCATCACTGTTTTACTGACAGAATTTTGGCAAAGAAGTTCTCTAGGTGTTCCTACTGTCTAGCACGGTGTGCTTTCCCCCACACCAGGCCTGTCTCCTGCACTGACCTGAAGTGTCCTGAAGTGCAGGGGATGGCCATTGCAGCACCGGCTGTGTCTGGTACTGGAAACCAAACCTAGCCCAGTGTTCAGTTTTGAAGGACTTTTCACCCTAGTACCAGAAGCATACAAGGAAAAGTGGAGCCTGTTGCTTGGAGTTTCTGAGTGTAACTCTCCTTGGCATTGTTAGTGTTAACTGAGATTAGCCTGAAGGTGATGGAACTGCTGGTTTTGCCTCGGGCTGTCTGCAGAGCAGAACTGCTTCCCCAATGCTGTCCTGCTCCTCTCATCGAAGCTGATGTACTGGTAACAATTTTAAACTGAAGTCTGCTTATGCGTGAGTTCTCTGAAAATGAGTACTGCTTTGCTTGCTCTTGTGACAGAGAGCAGGAATTTGTTTTTTATCATCTGCAGCACCAACTCCATAGCTCAAAAAATAGTGTTTTATTCAAATAGAAAATGATAGTTTACCACAGCACAGAAAATTATATTTTTCTACAGATTTCTTACAGAACCATTGAGCTGTGGCTTGTGGCCTTAAAGTCTAAGCTTTTATTTCCTCTATTTTGTTTTCTATTTTGTCTGTCGTGATAAATAACAGACAATGGGCACAGGACTGGGACTCATGTCACATGTATCATATATAACAAAACAGGCAGCTCTTTGATTTGTAAGGCTAGAATGCCATCAGGGGGTTCTCCTGTAGTCACAAAGCTGGAATGAAGGTGCCAGAACACTGAGATAGAGTTGCAGCCTCTAGCTCAAAATACATTCAGGATTGTCTTTTGACGTATAATATGTACTGTTCTAGTGCCTGCTTGGTGTCATCTGTAAAACAGCCTCACCTTTCCCGTTTCTTGTTGCCGTGCCTCAGCTTCCTTCTAAGCCATCTTCCAGTCTCCCTCTTCTGTTCCTCACTTTGCTGTCCTTTACTCGTGCAGCTCTCTCTGCCATTCTGCTCCACTCCATCATGGCCTCCTGGCTGCCCTGCTGTTACTGCTCCGCTTGGCATTAGAGATGATGTAGTCATGGGCAGTGATGCCCTCAGGTCTGCCACCTTCTCTCTCTCTGAGTAGTGCTTCAGCCTGTGAGCAGTCCCCCAGACTTGACATTCAGGCTCTTGTAGGATGCAATTTCTAATCAATCGCATGCTGCTTGTGTGCTATGTGCCTGTGGGCTGTGAATGAGAGGGAGAGAACAGGATCCTTTGAGACTACGTTAGCTGACTCACATGATTTTCTGGCCTGATATTATCTCATCAGCAGTTGATTTGAATAATACACCTAAGTAACGCTACTACTGCAATTAAAAGAGGGATTATTTGCAAACGCTTTCTTAAATTATCACGGATCACACTTCTGAGAATATATTAGAAGGTTCATTTCTTGTTACACCTTCCTGAATTCAGGGCTTAATTTATCTAAATTTTGTGGCCTATCTATCTGTTCAAAGACGTGGTTTGGCAGCTCTCGAGATTGGTGTGCCAAACTGTTGATGTCTTTTCCAAATCTGAAGTTGAACAGATATTGCTGAGAGGCTGATTGGTGATGCCTTGCATCTGGGACAGATAATGGTTCCTGACCGCTGAATGGTGACGTATGGAGTTCCCCATCTGCTTGTGTCCTGTGTCTAGCATGCATGCTGTCAACTGCTGGCTCTGGCAGATAGAAAATACCCCTGCCATTTAGCAAGGAAGATGGATTTTGTGCAACTCCTATGATGTCCTGTGCCAACAGTTAATATGTCAAGAATGCAATAATTTGGTGGAAATTCTGCAAGATTTTTTAAAAAGATTAAATTATTTTCAGGTTGCATTATTATAGTTACCTACCTATTGAATTGAAGAAGTACAGGTATTTTCTTTCTAGCCTGCCCTCACTAAGTACCAAGAGGGTAGTATTTCAGTGAGGATTAACTAAATTCCCTTCAAATCACAGCTGTTGATCCCTCTGTTTTCTGGGTTATTTTGTCTGAAGTGAATTCTGCTTCTCTGATGATCTGTTTTGATTCTTAAATACTGTGATAAATGTTAGGGTCTATTAAGTTTCAACTTTCTATTTTTATTCATTGGTAAACACTACACCAGATGTGGGCGTGAAGGACTCTGAGAAGCTGAGGGAGTTCTGCTTTTATTCAACAATTTTAACTTTCGTAACTGAAAATTTCAGCTCATTTTTTAGGGTTGTGTATGTGCTGTTTTGGTTTTTTTTAAGAGCTCAGAAAAACAGGCTTACGCAACTTCGTTTGCATAAGTGCAGTGAGTCATTCACATTTCTTTTTTGCGTGTGTCTCTCTCTGTGTGTTGTATCGCTTTATATAACCTTTCTTTGAAAAAGAACTGCTGTGAATGCTAAGAATATATTTTCTCCGTAAAATCAAAGAGAAATGTGCCTATTAGGCAGGTAGCTGCTTCTTGGTGAAGTCTCATAGATGCTGTTCTCCAGGAAGGCATTTTGGTGATTCTGTGTAAGGTTCTGGTTCTCTGTGGCAAAGTTTATGCTGGTATATGAAGGGGTAAGGGGAAGGCCAAGTGGCTCTATCCTTTTCTTTCCGTGGGCAGAGCTGTGGGTAACTCCATGTGATACTGTTGATTATATATGTGTATGTATTTATGTAGGGGTTTCAAATGTGTGTAGTTTTTTCAGCATTCTGTACTTCTGCTTTATCACATTGCTTCCTACCATCTAGGGAAGAATGGAGCTTTTAAAGCAGAGTACCTCTGTGCATTGTTCAAGAAATTTGGGGCGTAAGTAAGTCCTTCACAGAGCTATCAGACCCAGGTGGCAAGCATCCTTCATCAGGCACACATATGAAGAACTCCTCTGGAAGTCCTCATCTTTTTTGACATGACTTCCTAGCTCTTTGTGATCAAATGTACCATGAATGTCCAGGTGCTTGTCGCTTATTGTTTTGAATGCAATTATAGGTATTAAGTGTCAGTACAGTGTAAGTGCCTGAATCGCTGTTTTGCTTTATGTTTATGTTTCGGATGTGTTTTCCTTGACATCTGATGGATGGTGCTATATAACTGTGGCAGGGAACTCACTGTTGGTTTTCCCAGAAAGGGGGGAGTGTGGTTTATGGTGCAAAGATGTGCACATAGGTTTTCTTTTTGCCCCCAGGGATGTTCTGAGGTTTGCCACTTCATTTCTCTGCAACTCTCTGCTGCATCATCATGTTTTGTGATCTGATGTACATCCTCTCTGGCTATGCTACATATAACTCCCAGCATGGAAAGTTCCCCACGACAGTTTCATACCGATTGGTTCTGTGCACACTTGGAAATCCCTCTGCTCTACAGCCCTGTGTTTTACCAAATCAGATTCAGGGCCTCTTCCTTTCTACAACCCAACTTTTATTTCCATTTAAGTGCATCACAGTTTTCAATTTATTTATTATGTTTTATGCGAGTGCCATTGTCCATCCTCTTCCTTGTTCATTCTTGTGACAACATTTTGACAACTGCAGTAATCACGAACAGAAATACTGTATTTTCTGTCCGATGCAGAGCAGATGTTTGCAGTCACAAGATAAGGCAATGTTCATCTACTGCCTAATTAGCAGATTAGCAGCATCCGGGGTTTGCAAAAGTGCCATGAAACATGCAAGTGCTGGTTTTAATTGCCTATGGTAGCATACTCAAATGGATGTTAGACATGAGAATAAGACTTTTATTCATCATTAAGAAATTGGATACACATAGGGAATTGTAGTTCCTGTCTAGCTTCCAAAATAGGGGCAATTTTCAAGAATGTTCTTGCATATGTAAAATGAGGCATACACTTAGATTCCTTTGTGGATTGATGTCCAGAAGAGCAGCTCTGATGGTTGGGGCTCTAAATGCAATTAACATACTCCGGGACAAAAGTAGGTTTCACATAGATGTAACTGTTTCCTCCAGCAACTGTGACAATAAGGCACTTCCTTCACTCAAGAGATGATAATTGGCATGACACAGAATCATAGAATGCTTTCGGTTGGAAGGGACCTTCAAATGTCATCTAGTCCAACCCTCTCCCAGTGAGCAGGGACATCTACTAGACCAGCCTGCCCAGAGCCCCATCCAACATGACCTTGAAGATAAGAAAGATGGCTGAACTTGTGGAACTCTGTATGAATAAGAAAAATTTCCTACTCACACACACAAGAACTGCAGCTGAGAGTGACTCTTCATATTTAATCCCCTTAAAGAGGTGTCTTCCCTTCGCACACTGTTGTGCGCAATATCAGCGCAGGCATAGTAGTTATTCTCACCACTGTTTCATTGTGTCAGTTAGCCCCTTGTATGAGCAGACAAATAACTTAAGTTGCCTACACCTTCGTATTAATCATGACCTCAAATGTGGGGTGTGAGACACGGGATCTTCTTAACAATAAAATCACACAACAATTTTTTAAACATTCATTCCTGTGCTTCAGATATGATGACTTAAATTTGCTGATCCTGGAGACTGCTTTTGAAGCCCTCTGTTTCTAATCAGTCCTCTCCCTGTAATGGGCATTATCCTTGTGCCTGTTTTTATGCCCACGCTGCAGAGGACTATTACACATAGAATGTCCATAGAAGTCAGTAATATAAGCCAGCCACCTTAATGTATCACACACTGTAAGCATATCAGGAATTTAAAAAGTCTCACTGGAAGGTGAACATGCACTTACGTGCAAGGATGGCCCTGTGATGGTACACTTGTGTGCACTCCAGACACAAAGATAAGAGTCTAGAGAAATGGGATGGACTGAGCGCATAGAGATCATATGGTTTATTCAGGGAAATATACCTTCTGTTCTCAAAAGTCTTTGGAGCTTAAGTCAAAATGAAACTTTCTCTTCCTGCTATTGCCATTTTGCAGATTTTTTTTCCACTTAATTTCGTTCAGAATCAATATTTTTTTACTTGCAGAAAGAAAGAGAGAAGTAATTAACAGACAGGGCATTAAAGGAAAGAACAAAAGCTTCCCAAGGCTCAAGTTAATCTTTCTCTGTTTTTCTGCTGCATCCTCATCTGACTGCTTGAGCACTACTCACTAGAGCTAAATTTTTGGCAGTTGGGTTTTAGAAATTTCACAGGAATTCGGCACAAAGCAAGTTAACTTTCTATAACTACGATAAAATAGGAATAATTACACTTTAAGTGACCCTTATGAGATGTTTCCAGCTTCCTGGAGTAGAAATCTGGGTCACTACTCCACTGAGCAATAATGTAAGACATCAGGACATTGCTGTATTCCAGATAAAGTAAATTGCCAGCTTCCTACTGAAGTCAAAGGAGTAATCCTGCTCATGGCCATGCGTTTGTTCTAAGCTTGTCTGAACTCTGTTAGTGATTATGTTTCCTATGCATAAACTAGAAGGCTTGTTAAGCTTTACATTTTAATATACTCTTTACTTACTGACTTGCCTTTGCCTCATGTTCATTTTAATGGAAATTTTGAAGAATGCCTTCTATGTGGCAGGAAAAATGACTCAATGTATTTTGGCCACCGGTGAGCTGAAGTTTATATGAAACACAGTATATGCTTCATCTTAATCGAGTAGCCTCAGCAAGTCACCACTATTACTAAAAGCACACGGCCAACAAGTTAGCTCAGTAGCACAATAGATGGCATGGCTATCAGCTCATTGCTAAAGTTTACTTATGAAGTTTCTTCTGAAAAATTCCAGAGTGTCATGGAGAATTTCTGATCCAAAGGAACTGAGTTGAAGAGCATTGTTTTACTCCAGGCATGTTCTTTGGGTGTTTTTTTGGCCCCGGTTTAGCCTGGGATGTAGAAGCCACCCCATGCCAACCTCCTGCAAGGATATCGGATTGCATCAACAACATACCAGGAAACAAGTATTCAACGTTACCAGCCTTGGTCTGGGTCACAGGAACAGGCTTGAAATGACGCATATGAAAAATCCTTTTCAGAGGTACGTGGGAGGGAAAATAAACTTCTGCAACCTATTATTGGAGACTTTTTCTTGAACCATTTTTTATTTGTGAGACAAATTCTGCAGTAATTAAGCTGCAAAATTAAGGGAATGTGCTTTGCTTTTAGTGGAAATTAACATTGGTTTCCTCCAGGCATTCAATCACTTAACTCAGTTGTCTTTTTATATTATTCAAATGTGATACACATTAGTCAAACATAAGTGGTTGAAGAATCATGTTGCAGAATGCCTCTTGAGAGAGAAGTATGTTATAAACATTTCTACTAATGGAATATTTATGTTAATGTAAATTAACTCCATAAGGGTGGCAAATCCTTTGAAAGGTGAATGTGGAGTTCCTCCTGCACAGTGGATGCTTTTATTATTTTGTTACTTGTACAACACAAAGAGCAGTGTACAGACTTTTGCTGTAGCCAACAAGGACTTTTCAAATGCAATTTGGTGACCCTCAAGAATCAGGGCCAGTCACACACTGAAAATGTAATGCAGACTTGTGTGATGCTGGAGACAGGAAGGACGTTTTGCAGAAATAATTGTAAAAACTGTGATCAGAGAAAAAAAAAAGCAGAATTAGCAGAGTCTGTAGGAAAGCAGAACAAAACGAAGAGCTATAGCTAGCAGGTAGCGGATTTAATTAGACTGATAGAGATAGTGATAATTTCGGAGTGGGTGATCTGTTGCCGAGAATATTAGGGATAGGGACTTGAAAGAGGAATAAAGTGGTCCTGACAGCTTTAAGGGTGGCAAAATGGAACAGGAGGTTGCACCATCCTTTGGAAGACACTGCAGCAGCCAGAAGAGCCATGTCTGCTGTAATAGCCTCCAGCTCTGTCTCTGTGCTCTGAAGGTTAAGGAAGGGCAAAGTCCAGTGAAGTTGTGTCCAGGGTTTCTAAGCAGGTGGGGATTTACTCAGCTGCCTGTTTTGAAGTCCCCTACCAAATGTAAGAACAATCTGCTAAAAAAACCTTCATATCTTTGGGGTTTTCGTTTCCTTGTTTGTTTTCTGTGGCATATAAATTCGTTATCAAAATTATTTATATTGCACAAACATTCTTTCAACTGTGTTTTGTTAGTTCAGGAAGAGCAACGGTAAGATCTAGTTCTTTCCAAAGAATTTGGTATGCCACATCTTCCAAATAGGATCAGGTTACAAAGACAGTTCAGCTCCCAGCTAGGCTCTTCAGTGGTCTGATTTTTGACAGCACTCAGTATCCAGTGGGTCTGGTGCTCATTTTCAGGAATAGGAGCTGGAGAGCACTTCTGAAAATGTAACCTTGTGTACTTAAATATTTGTGTGTCTTCTCCCACCCCCATTTTCCATGAAGTTATGTGATTTTTTTTTTGTTGTTATTTTCAGAGTTTGTTTCCTTTCTAAAAAACAGAACTAAATAGTTCTGCAAGAGTTATACCACATTTCTGTGCAGTGGGATTTTCATTTTTTTTAATTATTTTTTTGTATTTTTGTGATTTTCCTGATATTTAAAACCCAACTGTTCATAAATATGTGCACAAATGAAACCGCAACTACCATGATGAGTTATACAGTAGTGATAACTCCAAGTACAAACACTAAATTTAAAATGCAAGTTGTTATTTGTGTAACCAATTAACGTGAATGTCTGATGAATCACAGTAAATCCACAAACACATACTGAACTGGGATTTTTGCACATGTAAATCCATTTGCCTTAACGCCTTGTTCCTTGGATAAATATGACAGTTTAATGTTGCTTGTATCTTTCTAAGAACTACTGATTACTTTCCTCCAATGGAAATTGCTACGATGGTGTAACGCACCGTGAATGTTACTCTCTTCCAGATTATTCTTTCATTCTGACTTTATCTCTTGAAAGATCTTCCCATTTTCAGGTGTTGTGGAGGTTGTTAGGTTCTAATACTTGATGGATACCAGTTAATGCTTAAAAAAATATGCATCGTGTAGCCAAACTGGTGATGCCAGGTGAGTCCAAGACACCTCTAAATCATTGTCATCAGTGTCACATGCCTTTCTAGGAGTACTTTACTTATCTAATTGTCTCTGTTATTGTCTTTCCCCACAACTCTGTCTTCAGCCTGACAGCTCTGCTTCCAGTCAGTGTTCGTGGTGCATACAATGCCTTTGGCACTGACCCTCTGCATTTCTCCCATGTTATCCCT
>NW_010417972.1:5902-6720 GCF_000710305.1 Buceros rhinoceros silvestris | reverse complement strand
CCCTACACGTTGATGCCATTTGTGAGCTTCTCATTCTAACAATTCCCAAAGACCAGCTATGTCTCCTGTGCCAAAAAGGCTCTCATCTCTGCAATAAACATCCTCGCAAGAAAAGCCGTCTTCTCTCACAATTTTTTTTTTGTTCCATTCTCCTTCCAGCTGTCCAGCTCCTCCATTAGCTGTCTGACTTTTTTCACATTACCTTTGTCCTCCGTTTGTCAAGTCAGCTTTTCTAGTTTGGATGTGTTCCTGGACAAGCAGCAACTCTTTTGCTTGTCACTGTAGCTAGCATGTCTGACACATACTGGAGTGTAATAAGAAGTGTGTTTTGATGTAGGTAGTGATTAATAACCACAAAAAGTCATGAACTCTTACAAGTGTATGTCAAATATCTCAGTGTCCTCTATTTCCTTCTTACGAGTCACTACCTAGGCAATTAAACATGGCTAACCTGCAAGTCAAAGTGAAGGCAAGCCACAGGCTGTGAGTTCTGCTTTTCCCTAAATTCTCTTTAAGTGTAACCTTATCTTCCTGTGCCACCCCCACACCCTTCATCTGTTCCCATACTCATTGTCTTCTTGATCTGACAATGGGTCAGGGTCTGACAGTGGGTCAGGAACTCTTTATGCTGGTGCTTATTGGTACACCACTTATCTGTGTCTGTATCTGGCCTCCTCCCAGAGTTCCTGAATGCAATGTTACTAGTTTGTTATTTAGGAGATAGTAACAGCAAATGTGCCATAAGATGGAGAGGCATGGAGGCATTACGCTGATCTTTGTTCTCCTGAAGTGGTCTCTGGTGCGATGGAGGGGAAAGA
>NW_010417972.1:0-5788 GCF_000710305.1 Buceros rhinoceros silvestris | reverse complement strand
AAGAGTGAGTGAGATGGGAGTCTTCAGTTCCCCCCATCTCAGCTGAGCTCTGCGTGTTTCACGACCATTGGAAAAGTTTCGTTCCTCGGGACAGGCTGTCTGTCCCCTTTCACAAGCACTCAGATCAGTTTCAGCAGCAGACGAAGAAGGAAAAGGTCTGGTTGCACGGATCTGGTGGAGAGGCATTGTTGCATAGCTTCAGCAGAAAGCTAACCTTCCACTCTTCTTGTGCTCTTCCCCCCCTCCTCTCACTGACCCCTGCAGAGGGAGATTAGCAATCAAACTGTAAATCTCCCAAGTACAGAAAGTAGTAAACTCCCATCCCCTCCCCAAGAGGACATGTATACTGACAACAGCCTCATTCAATCTGACACCTGTTTCACTTTAAAACAGGCCCCTATAAATAGAGTGAATGTAACCCTAGGTGGCATTGCAAAATATTATGGAAAATGTGGCTTACAACCCTGTGAAGAAGGGGGAGTAGAGAGGGTGGGGGTGGGCAAAAATACACTATCTACCATAAAAACCTGGCAGCTTCATGCAAGGGCTGTTGCTTTTAATTTAAATGCTCATTTCTTATTCTATTTTCAGATCCTCTCTGGGATTTTAGGAATGTTGAGACGTGCTGGTTATAAAGCCCTAAGTACAAAATGGTCACGGATGGCTGGAATGAGGCATGTTCTAATGGAAACAAATCACTTGTCAGTAAGCAGCCTTCAAACTTTTGAACAAAAGCTCAAAAGGGTCAGGGAAAAGACATATTTGTTGACTCAAAATGGCTGGATGCAGGTCACCAGAAAGGCATAGGCTTCAACATTGTTGAGGTAACTCTTCATTTCTATGTAAAACTGGGGTTTTTAATGAGGCTGAGTACTTTAATGGCAACCGCAAACAGAATGGGCAACATACATTGAACAGAAAGCTTACACATGTATAAACTGAAGTGAGCATGCTACCAAAATGTAAAGCATGTACAGCACTGCAAAACAGCCACGGAATGGAGTTCAGCTGTGGGAACTGCATTTAGGTGTGTTTAGACATGAATGTATGTGGGGAAGGCTGTGCTATATCTGCTGAAATTTAGAAGGGTGACCAGTATTCCTATGATGTAAAAGCAGGTGTCTGTGATTCATTGGTATTTTAGTTAGTTAAAATAGCATAGCTTAGCTTTATAGTGATTTAAAGATACATCCAATTCTTGAGTCTGTTTATTCAGCTTACTGTAGGTTTTAACTTGAAACAAAATTCTGCAATGCTATTGTTAGAATTTTTGCTTGCAAGACCCATAATGAGGTTCATGACCCCTGGACCAACTATAATGAGAGATCAACTCCTCTTTTTCCAGTGTAATATTTTTTGTTGCTGTGTAAAATGAATAATATTGCTCTACGATAAGTTGTATAAGGTGGATGAATTGTATTCTTTGAGGAACATCATGTTGAATCTGCTAATTCTACTGTAGTTTGGTTTCATAAGAAAATTAAGCTTATGCAATCTTTCTTTGTCATCAATCTGTCTGTCTTGCAGTCCCCCTCACGAGCAGCTCCTGAGCTTCTTCAGTCTTCAACTGGATTTGAAGAGGGATTACAGATAATTATGTTTTGACTAGATTTGTGAAAAATACTTTCTGTCTAGAGGAAGAGAGGCAGTGCCTCTGCAGGGGAGAAGGCAGGTAAAACAGAGGTGTCGGCTCAGTGGTCAGCACGGGGAGTCCTTAGCACAGCACACACTGTTTTGTGCGTATGAAACATGCATGCATAAGGGATACCTTGAGGACTGGGGAGATGGGTTTGGGCAGAGGTGGCTGAGGAAAGAAAGCTGATGGGACAAAGGCTTGACATCCATAAGTAACCAGGTTTCATTTCATTCATTTATTTTGCAGAATAATTTCCTTTTCATATGGAAAACAGCAGGAGAAGAAAAGGGAATGACTCTGTGTGGTGAAATGATATGTGTGAGCTTCAAAGTATGTGTTTCTGAATTTTACTTTGCTAAGTAAACATTATTCTGCTTTCAAAGGGAAGGAGCCAAGGCACTTTCTTCACAGAAATTTGGCTTACTTGAAGACACCAAATGACTCAGAGGCAACCAGGTACAGCATACAGACATGTTTAGGTAGCTTCGACTCGTAGAATCATTTAGGTTGGAAAGGGCCTTTATATCACAAAGTACAACCGTAAGCCTAACACCGCCAAGGCTACCACTAAACCATGTCTCTAAGTACCACATCTACACATCTTTAACATACTTCCAGGAATGGTGACTCCACCACTTTCCCAGGCAGCCTGTTCCAATGCTTCACAACCCATTCTATAAAGAAATTTTTCCTAATATCCAATCTAAACCTCCCTCGGAGCAACCTGAGACCATACCATCTCATCCTACAGCTTGTTACTTGGGAGAACAGTCTGGCGCCCACCTCACTACAACTTCCTTTCAGGTAGTTGTAGAGAGTGGTGAAGGTCTCCCCTGAGGCTCCATTTCTCCAGCCTAATCAACCCCAGTTCCCTCAGCTGCTCCTCACAGGACTTGTTCTCTGGATTCTTCAGCAGCTCCGTTGTCCTTCTCTGGACACGCTCCAGCAGCTCAGTGTCCTTGTAGTGAGGGGCATAAAACAACACAGTGTTTGAGGTCCGGCCCCACCAGTGCCAAGTACAGAGGGAAGATCTCTTCCCTACTCCTGCTGGCCAAGAGCTGCCAGCATCTTGCACATCTTCTTTATGTGTAAACCTTCACCCACAATGTGTCCTAGCCAGCCTGAATATTCTCCTTCCCCCAGGCCCTGGAGCTTAACAGTGCTTCCCACTCCTGTCTTTTGGGTTGCTCTTTGAGTTCTTTAAGTCTGCATCTGCTAGTACTGCAAAGTTTCCTTGCCTTGAACATTGCTTGGCCTTTTCAAGCTGTGACAAGGAAATCAGCTTCCAAATGCCACTGGTTGTTTTGCTTTTCTGCCAGAAATGAGGGGATGTTTCTGAAGCCTGCAAAGAGCTCCAGGCAGCATGGACAAAAGTGCTCCTGGTACCAGAGTTAGCTTGTTTGAAGTTTACTTGGGTTTGTCTGCAGTATCCTGCCATACTCACCTGCCTTAGATTTGTGAGCTGATAGTCATTGGTGTTTCATCCTGCTCTTCTTTCCTGACCTGTCCTTCACCTGAAAGACACTCGGAGACTATGAGGAGGAGTAATCCTGGGAAGCAAACCATGTCTTCTCTTCAGATACTACACTGCCAGTGAGGAAGCTTACCGGCAGTTTGGGCTTCTCAGCGTTGGTGTGGATGGATTTACAAACACCTTGTGTTTGCATTAGGAATGGCATTGCCCTTACAGTAGAGCGCACTGCTTCGGTCCTGCTGCACCACCGAAGCACTGCATTGAGGCCAGATGCTCCACTGCAGACTAATCTGGGTGCTTGGGTAGAAAGGGGAAGGGCAAGGAGTAAGAGTTGCTCCCAGCACCATGGTTAGTTTGTATAAAGGAGTGCTGTGGCACTGGGAAAGTACTAAAGGTTGGCGGTGGGGCAGGTGTACTACTGCAAATTACTGCTGCATCTTCCAGTAAGAGAAGCTGATTTCTCTTTGGCCAAATAAGAATCAGATGTGGAAAAATGACTTTTAGAAAACCTCAGCCTTGATAGAGCATTTATTTCTAGGACAGAATTGTGCGTGCTGCTCACGTGACTTGAATGTAATGTGCTTGCTCTCACACACAGAAAGTTTTTGATTTTTATCACGTCTGCCAAAAATAACAGTGAAACATATAAGTTAAGCATGCCATTATAACATAATGGCACGTCATTACTGTCCAGGGCAGCTCAGGTTTCCTTCCGAGCCCATCATCAGCAGGCAACAATGGAGGAGTTCAGAGGGCAAGTAAAAGGAACAGGGCAAGCTCACGGCATTCTATGCCAAATGTCCAGCATGGTCAGAGTCCCTGGGTGAGTTCCCCAGTGTATGGATTTAGCATCTTCAGTAATTGTCTCTCACAGTATTGAATTCAACATAAATTCAGTAATATCAAATTGGCTGCTTCTGGACTTTTTTCCAAATTACAGCAGTTGGTCTTATGAATAATTTCTCTCTAATCAGCTGAGTCTCTCTTTCCTCTGTAAGCCTTCTTCTAATCTTATTTTCACAACTTGCTACTTCTCTGACTTTCAATTAACACTTCATCTACGTTCTTTACTTAGACACAGTAGGTGTAGCCTTTTGAAATTCTTCCCTAATGTGATTTTACTGCTGTCACTTCAGTGAGGGGCATGGTAATGACTAACCTCTGCTCCTGTAGTTCTGTTGCTATGTTGCATAACAACTTTTCAGAAGTTCTGGATTAATGCAGGTCAGTTTGACATTTCAGGCCAAATGGCAATATGAGGGCTGGGAAAAAAATCTATTTGTAATCTGAAAGATCTTCTGGGAATGTTGTGTAACCTGAGAAACGTAATAGTTCATTAACTAGAAGCCTAGCTCTGCAGACGGAAGAGGAAAGACCTGACAGGAGTGATGCTGGAGCTGAGTAAGGCAGGCCAATCTGCTCCCTGTGTAACAACCAGCACAACTAAGAAAAGGCAATGGGTGATAGCAGTAGGCGACTCTCTACTGAGCGGTTGAGATGCCCGTCTGCTAACTTGATGTACTCTCTAGAGAGAGCTTTTATCAGGGATGTCACAGAGAGACTGCCAAGCCTTGTACAGTCCACTGACTATTATCTGCTGCTGTTTTTTCATGTGGGCACCAGTGACACAGCCGAGAGCAGTCTGGGGAGTGTCAAAAAGGGTTACAGAGCCCTGGGAGCAACAGTAAAGTACTCTGGAGTGCATTCGTTCTTTTCATCCATTAAAGGAAAGGAGGGTAAAAGAACTAGTCGAATCTGTAACAAGTGGTTATGGGATTGGTGCCACAGACAGGGGTTTGGCTACTTAGACCATGGTACTTGTTCTGAGAAACCTGGTCTGCTGGGTGCTTATGGGATTCAACTGTCAGAGAAGGAGAAGAGCATCTGCGGTCATGGGCTTGCCAAGCTGGTGAAAAGGGCTTTAAAGTTGCCAAGGGAGGGGAACCTCAATCCATCCCACTCCCACCAGTCTGATGCCAGTGCCAGCAACAGATGCCCAGAGCCTGCAGAGAGATCACAGATCAGCGGGAGAGCACCTGGAGATCAGCAGGAGGGAATCCCAGCCATTAAGTTAGTTTCATCGGGGGCCCAACTTAAATGCTCTATGCAAATGCACATAGCATGGGGAATAAAGAAGGAGTTAGAGGCATGTGAATGCCTGCAGGGCTGTGATCTTACTGGAATCACAGAGACCTTGTGGGAGGGTGTCACCAGTTTGTCCGCGATTAGCCAAGGTCCAGGTAACTATAATACCTTCCCTATCCCACCAGAGATAGGGGAAGGGAGAAAAAGAATTAGTGAGACCTCGAATGTACTTTTTGGAAAAACTGAAGCAAACTTTAATAACGCTACAAACCGGTATATATATATATACAAAGGCAAACCAGTATTTGGCCGAGGTGAAACACCAAGATCCGGTAACGTAATACCTTCCCTATCCCACCAGAGATAGGGGAAGGGAGAAAAAGAATTAGTGAGACCTCGAATGTACTTTTTGGAAAAACTGAAGCAAACTTTAATAACGCTACAAACCGGTATATATATATATACAAAGGCAAACCAGTAGGATATTGGGGGTTTTTAGGAAATGGAAAGGCGAGGGTTAACACCGCAGCAGCCCGGTAAAGATGGCGACGGCCACGTGGAACAGGGAAAGGGAAACCGCAGCAAGGACAAAG
>NW_010417971.1:0-799 GCF_000710305.1 Buceros rhinoceros silvestris | reverse complement strand
GTGGGTCCAGAGGGGCAGCCTATATTAATTAGAGCCCCATTTTCCACCACAGATCTTGAAGTGTGGAAAACGGTGGTGAAGAACTATAGATCAGACCCAATTAGTGTCACTAAACACTTCGAATTCCTTATAAAACAGCATAACCCTGATTGGAGTGACATTCAGTTATTATTGGATTGCTCAACTGATACAGAAAAGAATTTGATTATAAAGGCTGCAAATGATTTGGCAGAGGATTACCATAAGACCATGGGGGGCAATGTTAAGGAATTTTTCCCCCTCCACGACCCAGCATGGGAACCAAATCGGTCGGCAGAGTTGGAGAAATTACAGGAATATCAGGGATGGATTGCTAGAGGGATGGAAAGGGCGATCCTGAAAACCATAAATTGGTCCGCACTCTATGCGGTGCGGCAGGGAATATCCGAGTCACCCTCGGAATTCCTAGATCGACTAAAAGATGTTATGCGCCAACATACCCCACTAGATCCTGGGGATGAAGTAGGAAAGCAACAGTTGGTTTCTTTATTTTTGGGACAATTGGCAGGGGATATTACATGCAAACTACAAAAGCTGCATCCAACAGAAACCAGAGATACAGAGGTGCTATTAGATGAGGCATGGAGAGGATGCAGCAACAGAGAGGTACAAATAAGACAAGGGCATAAGGGATTGGTGGCAGCAGTAACTAAGGCAGCGAGTAAAGAGGAGATGCTAGTTCGAAGGGGTCCTCCCTTGAGGCAGAACCATTGTGCAATATGTAGGAGGATTGGAAGCGTGAATGTCCAGAGAAAGGGAA
>NW_010417970.1:18532-23162 GCF_000710305.1 Buceros rhinoceros silvestris | reverse complement strand
GGGTACCTCGGCCCCTCGACCCTTAACAATGTTTTATGTGCTTAAAATGTAGCCTTGGTTTCTCTGACTTAGCTCCCCAAAATGATGTTTAATTGCTTGTTTCCTACCAGATGCTTTTGCGCTGTCCGAGCTCCAAACCAACTTAAAATAAAAAAGCTCTATCCAGAAGCTGCACAGCCTTTCTTGCATAACGCTCTAGCCAGATCTTCCTACCAGAAGGCTGCAGCCATATGCCTACAGCCACGGCCTGATTTTAAAAGCAGAATTCTCAACTTGTATTCTGTGTGCAGTTATTTTAATTCAAGACTGTGAGTCACGCTTGCATGGTAACTGGCCAAACCATTAGGCCCTTAGTTAGTGCACTTGAAGCCATGTTAGTAACATCTTATTTTAAATCACTTTCTCAGTGTCCATACAGCTGATGAATAAAAAAAAAGGTTAAAAAAAAAGTTGAAAGAGTCCTGAGAAATCTGTATTATATCATGCACTGACTAATTATCAACAAAAACTTTTACACAGTATCTTTCACCATAAGAACCGTTATAACTACAGAAAGCTCTTCTCCAGTGTGTTTTTATTAGGGATTCCTGCCATCATATCAACATACAAAACAATCAGGATGTTGACATATAGAAATGTGAAATTCACTGTACAAAGATAAGGCTCAAGTTACAGGTATATTTTCCCCTTAGTCTCCATGAAATAAAACCATTTTTAATTCTTCCCAGAGTTGTGTTTATAAATGTTAGACAAACCACAAAATAGATTTCAAGTACGTAACACTTTACAATATACTCCAAGCACAGACAGAAATACACAATACTGTACCTATAGATGCTCCATAATCCAAGTCTGTCGTCCTCACCAAAAAACTACCAGACTGCTGGTCTCTCTGAACATGCCCAACCATCCGTGTGTATTACGTGGTCCTAGCCTTGAAGTTACAGGACTTTCATGACTCTCAGTTAAACTACTCTGATAGACCAGGGAGTATTGGGGGGGAACGGAAGAATTTTAGAAGGCTAGACCTGAATGTACACACATGGGTAGTAAAGGCAGGCACGTGTGCACACACACACTTGCATTTAACCCTACATAGAACCTCACTGCACTGCACATTTTCTGAGATTATGTTCTCATGCAACTCAGCTATTTTCTGATAGAGTTAAATCAAGCATAGTACTCCTAGTTCTGGAGTGCTGTAATTTACAGGGACAAGACTGCATTTTAGAGCACAGGATGAAACTTTCTTTTTTTTTTAAATAATTATCAGACTTACATAGGAGCCTGTAAGGAGCCATGTCTCCATAGTCCAGCAGGATGCCACTCTCACAGCCTTCACCACTCAAAACACCTTTTCTGACACCTTTGTTGAGAAACAATGTAAGTGAATAATCCCCTAAGGCCCAATATCTGCTTCAGTTCACTCTCCATTTCTCTTAGGCTGAACGATTATCACCTCACGGGAAAGGATCATTTAACTACAAGTAGCACAAGAAGAAACGTACCTCAAGTAACTAATCAATAATTATTATCCTGGGGAACAGATTGGCAAGGACAAAGACAAGAGAAAAAAGGCAGTTGTTTAATTTAGCCTTCATTGGTTGGGAAATGAATAGCAACCCGAAAGTTTTCAACTGAGAAAAGGAACTCCTAAGCCCTGTAACTGTTTTGTCCTTTAAAAACCGGAGATTAGACGGGAAGGAGAAATCCTCTAAGGAAATTGCCATTTTCAAAGGAGACATTTGCAAAAACTTACATGAGAAATCCAAGCAAAACCTATTCTCTGATACTGAAACTAGAGGAATTTATTCAGTAGGAATTAGAGATGTGGTTACAATGTGTTAAATGTGCATCTAATAAAACAGCCTAAACATGTCTCCAATACACAAATCTCTAAGCAGGAAAAAGACTCTGAGGCCAAAATCAGATTTCCCTAGTTTAAATATGAAACACATCTGCACTAAGATCAGCAGGGGGGGAAAGAATAAAAACCTTCTCCTCTTAAATACAACCTCGGTGGCACGTTTGAGGGCCTTCAAATATTCTCAGCATCAACAAGGCTTTACTGAAGTATATTTTCTAAGCTATACCGGAATACCTTTAGATATACAAATCCATGTTACACGATGAGCCCACGTTACACGTAACTGTGCTCACAGTAACAGGGAAAGATAAGTATGCTGCTATATGTGAAAAGAAGCATACTAGTATGCACAGAGAATATGTTGGTTTAGAGATTAGTAATAACGGGCATTGAGGATGAAGATGTATCTCTTAAAGTGCTTAAGCCTTTAACTGTGAGTCAGTACAACACTTTTATGTCAACTGTACAGCCTAACGCTTTGCTTTTAAAAAGGAATACATTTTTCTTCTCTATCGCTTTTAAAAGTAGGTTGCTCACCTACTGATTTAGCTAGGGTTTTGGCTTTTTTTGGTTGTTTGGTTTTTTTAGTTTTTTGTTTTTGTTTTGCTACTATTATCTTCTTCCACGTTATGTACAATAATCTACATGTAGACTGAAGACTCACTCTCTTCAGAAACACACTTGGACTATCTTGTAGAGACTTTCTGCAGCACTGATAAAGTGTAAGACAACCTGACGTGTAAGAGGAAGGATCATTACTCTCGGTTCTGCTCAGCTTCCCAAGCTTTACAACTATGCCTTTCAGAAATTCTTCTGTGAACTTGGTGTCCTTGCACCTGCCCCAGGCAGCCTCCCGCTGAAAATGAGTGAACTTTCAATGTATTTCCCAAACCACAGTCCCTCTGTAAAGAGCTATATTAAACTCATTCGATCCCCAGTCAGTAGTTTAAAAACAAATCATTGCTAAAACACTAAAAACACCCTACATGCCCTTGTGCATTATTCTTACCAATTTTTACATTTAAATAACATCAGAAGTTTCTTTTGCTAAAAATTTACCAAAATATTTCAAACACATAAAAATGTAAAAACCCAAACAAACAGAAAAACAAAACAAAAACAAAAACCCAGCATAAACACTGCTTGTATAGGCATTGGTTAGAAGAGATTGCTGCACTAAGGAGTATATTCAAATAAGTTTTTCTTTCAGTTTCATTGGATTTAGTGTCATGGATTGAAAGTTTAAGGACAATGAAACTTACTGTGACTCCATCTTACATGATGTAACAGATGAGGAGGAAGCCTGAAATGCAATTAGAATAAAGACTCTTTTTGGTTATTGAAAGGTGAGTGTATAAGCCTGTAACTATAGCGGCAATTACAGTATGTAAAGGGAACTTAAGAACCTGAAGAGTCTGTAATGAACTGGATATGAAGACAGCTACCAACTGATGGCCCCAGGGGCATTATGGAAAGCTAGCACTAACTGAAATTTTGAATATAGCCCTTAGTTGTATCATATTTATTTAAAATTTAAAAGTTGCCCAGCATGTCACGAATGAAGTTTATCTTGCAAGCCACCCACTGCCTAAGGGGGCAGTAATACTCAATATGAAACTGCTGAAACTCCGGCGTCTGACGGATTTCATGGAGAAAAGAGATTTGAAGGTCCGACTCCAAAAGAACAAGGAGAAGAGGAAACACAAACAACAACAGTCCAAGGCCCACAAGAAGAAGTCTGGAGAAACTCTTCACAAAAGCATTCACCTCTATGTTGCCCATTAGAATGTCATAGCTCCATCTCAGGGCTCTCCGAGCTTCTTTCAGTTCTTCCTCCTCTGCAATCAAAAATGCATTTTCATCTGCTTCCAGTTCCTCAAATGAATCTGTATCATCTTTCTCATTCTCTACTCTTGGAGAGGTATCAAAGAGCATGTCAATCTCATCATCAACAGGTGTGGGCAGCAAGCTGGCACTAGGATTGTATACCAGTTCTGAGATGGTTAAAGGTTCCTCTTTCATCTTCTCTTCCTCTTCAATGGCAAGATCAACATTCTCTCCTGCGTCCTTAACTGGGGAGCTTGAAGTCACAGGTACTGAAATCTCATCTTCCTTTGGCAGTTGAATACCTGAAAAAAAGGAGATGAAAATAGTGATCTTAAATTTCTGCATCTGTGGTGGCAAAACTCAGCCTTCCAATAGTATCTAACAGAGGTGGGAAAGAATATTCTGCAATCATTTTTCATATTGAACCAGACTATACACAACTAGCAAAAACTGGAAAAGCTTCTTGAAAAGTTCCAGATAAGGGCAGCATATCGTACAACACTGCAGTACACCAGATCTGCTTAACTTTGACACAGCTACCAGTAAAAATGGTGTAACACAAAACAGAAAACCGAACGGCTCATTTTCAGCTGACAGCCCAACTTCTGATACAAATTAGTAACCAGTATCTATGTGAATTGGTGCCGTTTGGTCAATAACAGCAAGAACCACCACCCATCTTAGTTCTTTGAGATGAATGAGGAGAAAGTGATAATGGCTGAGGCTGGGAATTTTTAATAGAGCATAAGATTAAAAAGAGACAATAGACTGTCACGATAAATTCTCATTACCAGTAGAGAGGATAAAAGGAGAGGAAGGTTGACACACAACATGACGATTAGGTATCACTGAAATGGAATGAAAGTGCTTCACCCACCTCTTTAAAAAGCTCCCTCTCCTCATCTCATTTTTCTTCCAGTCATCTTTCTACTCTTC